>NW_010972742.1:8483309-8634277 GCF_000737465.1 Haliaeetus leucocephalus | reverse complement strand
CTTTGTCCCCCCGCCCCCCCCTGGGGCCGACGGGCTTCCCCCCCCCCCCCCCGGGGGGGGGGGGGGGGGGAGTGAGTGAGCGGCTGCGTGGTGCTTAGTTGCTGGCTGGGGTTAAACCACGACATGTTCAGACTGCTGAATTGGAGAAATGAAATTTGGAAACAGAAGTGAGATTAAATTCACTAAGTTTTCTCCTTTCAGTACAGAACAGATGAAGTCTTCATTATTTAGCATGCAGAAAGGAATGAGACAAACAATAGATTAGAAACTAAAAAGCATGATGTGTTGTCTTTCCCCCAAAAAGAATAATTATCTTAGATAAGGCATTTGGCAGAAAGACAATGCATGGTCTAATCTAGGAACCATGTCATTATATAGTCTCAGTTATCTCCCAAATACTATTTAAAGATTCTAGCCTCCTAGTAAATTAGGAATAAAGATCAGTTAGCCCAGTGTTAAGGGTCACTTTGTGATATGCGGTTGGACTGTGTGAGTCACAGGATTTTCTGTAGAAGAAATCCATTTCTGCTAAACAGATTTTTATACAGAATGGATTGTTTTTGCCAAACTGGACTAGTTTTCAAAATCACAACCAAAATAAAAATAAAAATCCTGGAATTATGGGCCTACACCCATTTCTGTATGAATATTTTGCACATACTTAATGTGGACACATATCTACTTAGAAAATGGAGTGAAACCAACAGTTCATTTCAAATAGGCCACCAAAGAATTATTGGCTCACTTCGACATTCATATGTTGTTTGCCTGTAACAAATTCACTAAGAACATGCCTCATTTTGTTAATATTTCTGTTTTAATGTGTGTACGGAGCTCTCTAGTTGGACAGGAAGATTCTTACAAGGCCAAATTAAGATATTCCTCTTTTTTGTGAAAAAGTTGGGGTCTGATTTTTCTGCATATTAATTACTTGCAGTGAAAAGAGACTTTCAGACCCCGCTGATCCAGTAGTGTATCACATGCCCTTTGTATTTGCCTTGTGACAGGAAAGGAAAATTCAAACTCACTACTGGTTTTTTGAGGCCTGATTCTCTGCTTAAGCTGGCTTAAGTTAGTGATTTCACTAGGATTATTCCTGATTTATCCTGCTATTTTTGAGGGGTGAATCAATATGGTTGATATTTAGCTAGCTAAATAGAGACACATGGAGGGAGAAGAAAGAGGCATGAATATACACTTACAGAAATGTGGAAGCCAGTACTCTTATACTTGTGCACAGACCACATAGCACTTACCTCACCTGTCACTGCATCAAAACTCCTATCAGTTGGACCAAAGAACCCTAAAATGAGATTATAATACTTTCCTATTTTTTAAATCTTTTATTCAAGAAATGCAAAGCTGAAGGAATTCTTTGCTGGAAGACTCATAATCCCTAGGGTGGTTTGCATTGTGTGTATTTTCCCAAAATCATTTTCGTATGAGTACTGGAATGCTTTGCAAAATCCCTCTATTTGCCTTTGGGAATGTTCCAAAACTCTTCCAGAAAGTCTAAAGTTTCATGCATTTTCTGGGATTATTTGACTTCAGCTGGAACATGCCTCACTTTACCCCAGACAGAAGAGAAATAAAGTCAGCATGTTTCTCCGGAAGCTGAGCCTGTGTATGTAAACACGACACTTCAACTGGTAACTCTTTGTTGTAGAAGACTGTCAGTGTGTGTGTGTGCGCGCGCGCGCACAAGAGAGCCCACTGTGTCGCGCAGGTTAGCAAATCATTATCATGATATGGAAAAATTAATAAAGCACAAGGAAACAAGTTTATAAAGAATTTTTTGCCTAAAGGGAGGCAGTTCACTGGCCGGTTGTTTTCCTGCAAACAAGTATGTCTTGTCAGAGCTGGGTTACAAAAGGGAAAAAAAGTAGAAAAGGGAAAAATGTGTGGGAGGACTAGCATACAATAGAAAATTTCAAAGATCATGAAGTCTAGGACGACGTATGTGACAGTTCAGGAAAACATGTCCTTGACTGCCAAGAGCCAGCTGGGAAACAAACTTCCATGGGAGATGACGTGAATCCAGCACCTTTAAGCAATGTGACAAAACTATTGGTTTACGAAACCCTTCCTCTATAACAAGATGGCATTAGCACTGAGGCCCAATCAATGAGCAGGAAGAAGGGGTTGTGTTTTCATGTAAAACTGAATGTTCTAGAGGAAAAGTTTTTCCTTTGAGGAAGACACATCAGCAAGGGATATAAATACCTAAAGAGGTTTTTTCAGCTGTAACCTGCCAAAATATTCATTAAATATTTAGCCAGAAGTTCTAAATATCTTTCATTTAAAAATTAATACTCTTCAAGATGAAAGCAGCTGAAATTCTTTTAAAAAGTACCTTATTTCTCCGTTGAAAAATTATAAGCAGCCCTGCATACAAAAATGGCACTCATACTTGTCCACCCACCAAGAATTGAAACTCATCAAGGAGACATTAAAACTTAGTAAGTGATCAAAACAAGCAGAGAAATACCGAAGGTAACTATTAGCTCCCCAGTGCAAATGTATGTGGCCTTATCTAATTCACTGAAGAGCACTCTAATGCTATGCAGATTGCTTGAACAGTGCAGTGGGAAGCATCTTAAAAATCCTTAAACAGAGGAGTAGCTAGGACAAATTATAAAAGCTTAATAAAAAGTCTTTTTAGTCATGTATTAAAGAATGGTACTTGAAACCTTCTGAAAGAGATGGAAGTCTCTCTTTAAAATCTTGCTACTGCAGGATTCCCTGGTCTCAAAAAAAATGGGGAAAGGAAATACAGATAGCAAGAAAAAATAATCTCTTTCTTTAGCAATGGATTATGTTACAAGACAAAGTTTAGTAGCCTATTCATATTTCACCTGAATGGCTGAATTTTTCACCTCTTATCCCCCCCCAGAATTAAAAGGATTTCAAAGCTTTGGTATTTCTATCTGAGCTGTACCTATTCTTTTTTCTTTTATCATATAATAAACTACCCAGTAAGCTTCTGTCTTTGTAGCTTTGATGGTTATGAAGGTTACTGAAAAGATATCTATTGCAATTTTGCAGTCATCTGGAAATCTAAGCATGTCAAATTTTCTAGGTGCTTGTAGCAATTGCTTGGCATGTATGCAGTAACTGAGCAAATCAAGTGTCTGTTTCCCTATCCCAGAGTATTATATGGGGGGCTTGCAGGTACAGTAAGACTTAAAGGATTTTAGGATTACCTTTGTGCTGTACCACATTTTTCTGGTGTTCACCTATATGGGGTTTAGCTACCACAAGCTGTGTTGTACACTCTTTAAGGTTCTTTGTTATATTTAAAACTTTGATAAAGCTGTGACATCAGGAAGAAGTAAACTCAAACTGTTTTCGAACATGATAGCTGTTCATTTGGCAGCCTAATTGTTAACAGGCGGTGACGACAACTATCAAAGTGTAATGGGTTGATTATTCATTTCAAGAGGACCTTAGATCTTTTGGCATTTTGCAGATTACATACCAAATAGCTGATATGAGGAAGGGCTTTGATATCATCCACAGTTGATGCCAATCGCTTAATGCACAGCTGTAGCTGAGCTGTATGTCAGCTCACAAAGCCACTAAGCAAGAAGACCTCGTTACAAATTCATATACCTTTCAAAGACATACACATATGAAAGATGTCTTTGAAGGAAAACCTAAAATAGGATTATGAAGGTCTCATTTAGAAATATTTCATTGTATCATGGGTCCTGATCAGCACACCCCTTGATTCCACTCTCAGAAGGATGACATTTTCTGGTCTGGATAATTTGCATAAACGAGGAATTGCCCACCCTGCAGTAAAGGCTAAGGGATAGGTAATTGCCAGGAGCCAAACACTAATCTTTATCAGCAGTAGCACTCCCAGGGACATTGATGGTAACTGCAAACAGCAGTAGGGACAGAGAAATTCTGCTTTCTACAGAAACTTTCAGCTGCAGCCTGTGAAAATTTCACTAGCCCTGGAATTTCTCTTGAAACAGGGAGTGGGACGTAGCTTGTTGAATTTTCTTGTTGGACATACTGGTCTTCTCAAGATGGAACTAAAGACAGGAGGAAAACAAATCCAACTAACTTTTGTTTGTCTTACTGAATTAATTGCATAAAGTCTGGCACAAGTAAGCGTTTACTGTAGGTTATTTTGCCAAGTTTAAAATCCTCTTCCTAGTTGCACCATGTTTCCCATACCTTTCCGAGGGGATTCCTTCCTGCCAACCTTTTATTATAATATTTACTCAGGGGAAGCAGTGTGTTTTCCACAGTGTTTTCCACAGAGTGATCCAAATTCACTGCCTGCATAAATCCACGTAAATCTGTGAAATTATGTTGCCAACAAAGAAAATGGTCTCTTTCTTCTTCACAAGGCTGAGAGAAAATTGCCTACGAGTAGGAGAGTGTATGAGAAAGATCAGGATGTGACCACTAAAGATAGAGTCCACTTGACAGACTTGCCCATTTTTTTACTTCCTAAGTTTCCTTTTCAGCGCCATCTACCACATTAATCACATTGTCTTTCTACATCTCCATTTGTTCCTTATTAGTTAAGACTTACCTTGTGTTATATCTCTCTGAAGGGTGGAAGCATGGGTTTTCCATACATGTGGCTATCCTTATGATTGTTCTATTCAAAGTTCAGGGTTTGGAGTAATTTAAGACATGCGTAAGGCCTACAGGGATTCTGCAAACATATGAGGGGAGCAATATGGCAGCTAAGCTGGCTGGCCTTTCTTAAAGTACTTCCAAACGAGTATTGGATATGCCCGAAATGCTGTATTCTTCACTCTTTCAAACTAAAAATGGGTAGCCTCTGGAACCAGTGAGTAGAACACTTCACATTGGCGACCACTGTGAAGATTCGATTCCTACCGTAGTGAAGTTGCAGCTCTTTTGGGCAGTTTTTTAAAATACCAGTAACAGATCATCAAGATGATGCAGACCCTGGTTAAAGCGGCACCTTTACTTACCCTCCCAGATCCATCTTCTGAACCAAGGCTTTGCCCTGTCATCTATCAGTTGCCTTTAACTAAAATATTTGTTGGCTTCTGAATCGTAGCTATTCACAGATAACCCAGCTTAATTTAGTCATTCAGACAACCACCCTTTCTAAAGAGCGCTAACATCCCAGTTGTGCCTCCTACCACAGAGGCACTGAGACATGAGCAAATAAAAGTAGGTCACTCAGCTGTCACAAGCATGAGAATGTAACTCTGCCAGCTTAGAAAATGAGTGTGTTTGCATTCGGGTTTTATACTTTATTTAATTTTTGCATACAAAGCAACAAATTAAAAAAACAATTGGCAAGTAATGTGACCAACAAACTTCTTGAGCTTCATTTAATATTTTAATGAGCTTTCTTAACTCTGAGTGAGAGAGAAAGCAAAGACGTGTTTTCCCTAGATCTTTAGAGAAAACACAGAGTACTTCCAATGGAAAGTACCAATCTAGGAATCGTTCCCTGGAGTCCAGTTATGAAGACTTGCTTGCACTGACATCATGGAATTTGTCTGGGACTGCAGTGATCTAAGGTCAGAGGGGCTGATTTTGGTAAGGAAGTGTTTTGGAATTTTGCTTTTGGAAAGCTAACTGGAGCTGGCTAGGTATTAACATCTATTTTAAATCAGAGTGTCATCAGAAATAATTAGAATTAATATGCTTGTCTTCATATGCTTACTGATGGGTATTTCAGATGATGTGCATGAATCTGTGAAAGGCTAGAATTTAAGTCAAGTGATTAGTCAAACAAAGTTTACTAAACAGAAAATTGTTTATAAACTTATTATAAAGGCATGCCAGAAGAACATGCATTGTGTGGGTATGTGGATTGTATTGACTCTCAGTTTTGCTACAGATCCATATTTCACTGAAAAGCTTAAGGGTCCTCAAATTTTATTCATCTCTTCATAGACCATGTGGCAAGGTGTCAGTCTAGGTTCCAGATTCACCAGAAAGGGAGAAGAGAAAAATACCCTTTCCAAATGTGAATGTATATTAAGCTCTTATGTGTCCTAACCACTGAGGTTAGTGTCTCTGCAGAGTGATGGGAAATGTGGTCTTGACACTCTCCAGGCATGGCACTGAGCTCTTCTACATCTTGGAGTTCTCTAACCATTGACTAGAAACAATCATATATTCTGTGCTTCAAAAACATCCATGACAGGGTTTCTTGCCTTGGTTTGTCCTGGATGAAGAGGCTTTCCAAAGATGGTTACCACTGCGAAACCTGAGGAGAGGAATACTGTCTCACGATGATACTGATCAATAAGCTAATCTGTGGAGAGGGAGAGGAGGTGGGTTCTGGGTGTTATAGAGCTCTGCTGCAAAGACCAAGTGCACCTCGAGCTTTGTCATTTGAATCCCTTTTGTGCATTTGATATTCTAGCTTTCAGAAGGCTGCACATGAAATCTATGATAGAGTAGTGAATCAAACTACAGCCTCCTGATTTAAAATCCACTTAGCTACCCTCACTCCCCTGACTGGCACCTTTCTCTTCTTTCCACTAAGCCTGAAGAAATTATTTTTTCTTTTTTTTTTTTTTTTGTTTAAAAACTTCTTTTAAAAGCTACAAAGGACAGTTGAGATGCATTTCCTTGTTTTCGTAAAATGTTAAAGCTAGAAGCTTTAAGAGTTGTCTGAGAGATTTAGCTACACTATAGCTACTATAGCCATTAACTACAATGGCAAAGTCCTCTGCCACCACATGTATCTTTTGAGTTATTTTTATTTAAGTGTATTTAAAGTTGCAAGGCCAAACTTCATGAAGTTGGGAAAAGTCAGAATCATAGTTCCTAAGTAATCTGAGTTTGGTCTCTTTATATATGTACACTACGGTACAGTTTCAAAAAATATGATTACTTTTTTCTCAGTGTCACTCAGTACTTCTCATGATGAGGATGAGCAACTACTCTTCTTATTGTTTAGATCAGTCACATGCTTTATTTACTGGATAATATTCAAGTCCATTCTGAGTTTTTCTGTTTGTTTTTTCTCCTATTGTGCCCATTACTGCAGCATTTTAGCATTTGCAAAACACTCTTATATTCATTTCCATTATGCTTGGATACAATGGGACTGATGGAGAAATAGGGACACAGTATTTAAGTAAACTCTAACTTTTGGGTGCTTATCGAGAGATCCCCAATGGCTGATTTTTTTTTTCAGAGCACTTAGCAATATAGACCACTTTATTTGTTCCCAGCTCCCACTGAGTTCAGCTGCAGCTGTGAGTACTTAGTGCTTCAGCACATCAGGCTCCTGGGGCCGAGGTCAAACAAGGAACACACAGTAGTGGCCACCTGGCTGAAATGACTTAGCTTAGCATGGTGGGGTACTTTGTGGTAGAAGCTGATATCCAGTCTAAATCTGTATCCAATTGCCAGAGTTATGAGATCATCTTTTCTTTTCCAGCAAACCCTTCCTTGTGTAGCATGTGAGTCCTCCTAGAAATGAAGTAGGAGTCTTAAAATTTCTATTGTTATACAGCACTAATTCAGTGCAGGACACGTCTGCTTTTTTTTTTTTTTTTTTCAGCCCAATGAAGTAACTTAGAGTAGGGAGGGATAGTGTGTGGTCATGGCAGAGCTAGAAGAAAGTCAGCAGCTTTGAAGGAGGTAACCTGGTTAAGCATAGGAATCAGACAGATGCACCTTTTTGGTAGGAGTTGCTGAGAGGAAGGGATGAAACATGTCTTAAACTCGTATCTGCCTCCTTAATGTTGGTTTTCTTCTATCATGTCTGTCTTAGAAATGTATTACTTATTCCTAATCTGTCTGCTTCCTGAGGGGTGCAAACTGGAGTGGTCATCTCTGACATTCATACACAAGGAGGCTTGTTATGGCTCCTACTGTCCTGCTCTGTGTTTGCCCTGGACTCTGGAGACTTTCCTGGCATCTTTGTCTTGTGGCTACTCTTCTGCAGACTGCAGTCTTTTCCTCCCATGCTCCTTGAAAAAGCTCCAAGAGACCCCCATTTGCAGTCTTTCCTCACTAGAAGCAACAAGAAAGCTTCCTTTTGGGGGGCAGGGCTCATCAATGCTTAGAGATGCAGGGCTCTGGAGACATTTACTAGACCTTTAATCATCTTCCCAGAGAAACAGAAAAGCAAAGGCCAGTGTATATCAGCTTTTGCAGTTCTCTATTTTCTTGGCTACGTGTTCAGCTAGTTCCTACCACCAAATGCCTTAAGAAGAGATGGAAATGTTTCACTGAGGACAGGGAAGCCTTCAAGTGTCACTGAGAAAATTCGCAATGACAGCCAGTTGTTTAAGTCCAGAAACTTTCTCAGAGGAGGTATTTTGCTCATTATCTCTGTAGCAGTTTTAAGAAGATCTTGCTCTAGAAAGGATGGCTAGATACACTGACAATCAGCCAGAGGATTGGTAAAGGGAGGCGAAGCAACTCCCTTTATATGCAAAGGATTATGGATAAGAAATGTCACTATAAAATTTCTCATAACTGCCTTGGCATGTTGTCTAGTTTCTCATGGTTTAATCTTTTGATCTAAATGTAGGACACAGAAACCATATGCAGATGAGCTGAGAAGGCTATTTTTGTTTAAGATGGCTTAAAAAGTCTATTCCTAATCACCATGCTCAG
This sequence comes from Haliaeetus leucocephalus, assembly GCF_000737465.1. Taxonomy (NCBI): domain Eukaryota; kingdom Metazoa; phylum Chordata; class Aves; order Accipitriformes; family Accipitridae; genus Haliaeetus; species Haliaeetus leucocephalus. Next base: position 8,625,685 of record NW_010972742.1, on the reverse strand, counting down.
TTGCAGTTATTGTAAGAAGTCAGATCTGCAGCTTTTGCTTCAAGTATTACCAATGTATCCCAAACATTCTTCCTTCTGCAAAGATGTCAGTGGAACAAAGTAAGTCTGATGCTTCCTGAGGAAGGACTGTATGTACTGAAGTGGTTGTGTTGGTCATCCACTTTAAGAATATTCTCAGAAGTTTGAACTAATACTTGTTTAAGTGTCCACTTTCAAGTGGCATATGAATAAGCTTCTTTGAGTTTTCTGTCTTATTCTTAACCAGCAAGAGGCACTATGAGTCATCTCAGTATTCAGTTTGCAGACTTTGAATATCAAAACAAAACAGGCAGAAAGGTAAAAATACTGACTATGTTCTGCATCTTGAAATGTCTGATTCCATATATCTAATGCCAGCCACACTGCTTACCTCTACAATTATACTCTCATGTTGCTTCGCTGTGTGTTCTTCGGATTTTTTTATTCCTGGGCCTCTAAACCAAAGACTAACCTGCCTCTTTCTTTAGCGTTTGGCTCTCCTGGAGTTTTGAATCCTGTCTGGGAAACCAATGTCAGTCAATTATTTTAAGAGATAGTGGTGGCCATGGAAACTGACTGAAAGGAAAACACTCAAAGGGTGGGAGAGCAGAGCCTGAAGAGATCTTCAGGGAACCTGTTTATTGTTGGTCTTAAAACTGCCAGTCAATAGGAATCACAATTAGGCAAGACCAGACTAAAAATTTTGTGCATTGTTCTAACAATGAAGCAATTAATCTGTTTAACAACTTACCAGTTACTGTGGTTGATTGTCTCACTGATAACCTTAAATCAAACTTACGTTTGTCACAGATCTGCTTTAACTAAAATAACAATTAAGTTGTGGGCAGACTAGAGATGACCATCATTGCTTTCAGCCACATCTGTGGTTTACCATTTAGTAGCCTCAGACACTCCCTTGTTCAAGGGCAAGGCAACAGCAGCAAATCCAGGAAAGTATTTTGTTGGCTTTGCACTCAGGTGACCTCAAAGGTGCCGGACTAGTCCTGGAGACCAAAAGCTCTGCCTGTTTGCAGAAGGGGTAGATCACTAGGTATTAATAAAAGATTGCCCAGCCCAGGAGGCTCAGTTCCATGTTGGCCTAGAGGTAACCTCTTCTGTAGCAATTAATAAAAAACAATACTCTCTTCTGAGACTGTTACTAAGGTGTGTGAGCTGACTTGGACATTTTCCCACAAACAGCACAATGTAGAGCTTTGGCTTATTCCTGTTCAGCAATTTTTTATTTTTTTTTTTTCAAATACATAGTCTGTCCAGTTAGCTAGAGTGAAAATTGTGTCTTACTACTTGTCCTTCCTGCAATTTATTCCTTCCACAAACAGTATGTGTTTGTTGGAGATAAGACTGTCATGGAGAATTTTTTCTCCAGAGAGTACTTTGACAAGCACATACTGATTTCCAAATCGCAGCCATGATGTTTGTACAGCTGCTTTTATAACCAGGTATTCCAACCACATTTACATGCAAAACCTTTCTTGTTTGCTTATGCTTATATTTCGATGTTCAAAATATCCAACTTCACAAGTGGTTTGACCTGTGGTGAAACATGTAACTTCTAGATGCTGATTCAATTTAGAAAGAAGATAATGTGGTCTGGTAGAATGCTTTCTGGTTTCAGCTTAGTAAGGCTGATAATACCAATGACTTATGCAAGGCTTTATTGTATGGGTCACATAGTTTCATCTCCATCTTTCCACGCAAAATTGTACTTCATGAGAATGGAGGTAGCATAGACTTAGGATGAAGACCTAACTAAAGCTCCTATCGTTTGTACCTTTGGGGAAATTGTTTCTATCTCAGCTTCATTTGTCTTTCATTCCTTCCTCTGCTGCTTCTTTTTTGTCTCATTTGTTTGTTTGTTTGTTTCATGTTTAGATTGTTTGATGTTTAAATGCAGGGATTTGATTGTCACATCTGTTATATGCTATCTACTACAGTGAGGCTTGGTCTTAACTGAGTTTCTGGCTCTTGCTGCATACAGTGAATGCCCATGTCAGCCAGCTGCAGAGTTTACAAAGGCTGAGTCTGTAAATTCTGAGCAAGCTGACTGGGCAAATATGCCTGATTCCCCAGAGACCTTGGGAGATGTTTGCCTTTTGATTATTTGCAAGATTTCTAACCTGTTCTGGTTTTTTTCAGTACCCAAGGAAGTGAATAGCTTGAATAATCAGAATAAAACTCATTTCTAGTCAGAACCAAGTCAGAGGGAGATCTTACCCAACATGTTCCTTTGCGTAGGAGCTTGAATCCATTCCATTGTTTTGTCAGCCATTATTTATGGTGTTCCAACCTCTTCCCCATGGCAGCTGGCTAAAGTTTGAAAGCAATTACAAGTCTGGGCTGATGTTTGTCAGTTTGTAGAAGGGAGTAACTAAGTGCTAACATTCAAAAACAATTCACTTTCTCTGCCTGAAAGAGTCTGTTGGGAGAAGACCCTTTTCTCTGTGTTAAATTGTTCATATAGTATAAGTGCCAGAACTAGTTTGGGTGCAGTTCTGAGATGGAAAGAACCTATTTTGCCCAATTTCTGTCTCATGTTTTCTTCTTCTGGAGTCTCTCACAGAGGATCCAGATCTTCCCCATAAATTTCTACCTAACCTTAGATACACCCTTTTCTGAAATAGCAATCATAACATTGCATTCTGTGATAAGTGTCCAAACAACATCTTTGCCCAAGATGTCCCACAAGTGACCTTCATCCTCCTCACTAGGCAGACAGCAGTATTCCTAAATTTATAACTCTGCTTCAAGTTGAGGAAAAAAAGAATACATTATCACCTCTTAATTTTAGGAGTCATTTCGGTAATGTGTTTGACAGCCATATCTGGGTTTGGCTGGCTAGACAGATTGAAAGTGTGTAAGAAACAATTCATAACTTCTACTAGCCTTCCCATTTCACTTTTTAAAGTCACCTTTTCTTTCTCCCAATATTCCTTCTCCATAAGCAGACCCTACTGTATTACAGAAATGAGCTGTTACTGTTTCACTGTACAAAGCAACATTGATCAATTCATGCCAGAAATGCCCCATTTCAGCAAGCATTGAGATGTAAGCCCTCTCCTTTTCAAAGCACATGTCCAACTCACATACTAACAACAAAACATCTTTTGTCTCTCTCTCATAGCTCTTTATTCTTGAAATCAATATGAAATCAATAATTGAATGATTCTCTCTCCCATCCTAATTTCCTATGACATGCACTGGTCATTTCTCACAAGCATTGGAGTGACTTCTGGGATGGAGACAGTCCTAAATTGGGGATCTGTATTCAGGATTAAATCCTGGTTCTGACTTAATTTGTAGAGTCTCTTTCCTACAGTCTGGGATGATGGCAATATGAGAACTAGTAGGTACCACTGCTGCCGCCTGCCCTTGTGAATCAGAAATTGCTCCTCTCTCTGACATCGCTGCATCATGGTCCTGGGAAAGAAGCTAAGCATGATTGCAGGGTAGAAAAAAAGCACTGAGAGAAAGATTACATTGGTTTGAGGTTAAATCCATGGTTGTAGTCCAAAGATGCCCTAGGACTGACTGTCCTTTATAGCAAGCCGTTGAGGGGAACGCTCACGCAGAAATCTGGCAGACAGAGGAACTTTGAGATAGCCTGTGATAACCAGACTGAAAAATAAGGGAGTGGAGCCGATGGAAGCTGGTCTGGAAATATACAGTCTAAAAATAACATATGATTTCAATAAGTTACTTCTCCTAGCTGCATTCTTTAAATGCCTGTTTATTCAGCACTATATACAGTGTGTTCTATGCTCCACATGTTATACATAACTTATCCCGCAGCCTGAAATAATCCTGCAAAAAAAATAAGCCCCCAAAAACACTCTACAGATGCAAAACTTCAGTCTATAGACTAAGGGCTTAGCACCAAACTGCTAAGTCAATGACTGGAAGTTGGTTAGCAGTTTGTGAAGTTGCATGTTATCTCCTAGTGCTTCTCTCCTCCCGTTATGTCACCTCTTTAGCTTCACATCTGGACCCCAGAGCACCTCTGGATGCCTGCTTGCATACCACTGAGAAACACATTTTTCATAGCTTTATTGAGAACTACTGCAGTAGACTTAAAGTGAGGAGCTGGTGGAGCTGACAATAACCTCACACTTTTTTTGAGGATTTCTAGGCAAGGCAACTTTTTTTGCTCATGACTGATGAATGCTGTAGGGTCTGTATTGAGCATAAAGAACTACAGTCCCAGAGCACCCACCAAGGACTGCAAGCAGGGGAATCCTTGTCTGCTTGTGAGCCCAAAACCTGTCCTTTTAGAGGCTCTGTTTCTTCCTGCTCATATGCAAGGGCTAACCCTCCCAGCAGCCAGTGTGCATTTCAGGTAGAGAATAGCATGGACAAGAGATGATGTCATGTTTTTCAATCCTTCACGGAGCTTTTAAACAGCTGGAAGACTGTGTGAGTAATGAATTGTTAAAAATGGTTTATGTCAAGAGGTTGTTGCTGCTGCTGCAGGATGTGCCAGTGAGTCAAAGAAAAGGCAAACGGCTTATTTCTCTGAGCAAGCAATGACTCATTAACATCTGCCTTTTTCTATTTATACGTGTGAATTCCCTCATTGACTTGCAGATTTTCCTTTCCATTCTCTTTTACAGTAAGACTGTTACTATTTTAGTCTATTTTAGTCCTTCTATAGGCAACTTTTTCCACTGCTCTCTTCCACTTCTTCCTTGGGAAGGAGTTGCTGCTGAAACTCCCTTTCACAAGGACTGTGGCTCTCTGAAGCCAGTTTGTCTGAAACCAGTGGTGTTATGAGATCCTTTAGCACCAAAGTGCAAAGCATTTCACAGAAAGTTTTTCTTAGAGGCTTATGGAGTGTGGGGCTTCTGAGAGAGGTAGATCTGAAGTGATGGAGAGGTCCTATACAACCGCTTTTCTGTCTCTCTTTGGAAGGAGGTTTCCCCATCATTACACCCTTCTCCACACCACTAGGCTGTCTAACCCAGCATGCTGCTGATTTTGTCAGTTTGGTCAGATCTATCTTTAGCTTCCACCTCTGCAGAATCAGTCTGCTTTCATGTTTCATCAAAACACTCTGAACCAAATTAAAGCCTGCGATTTTTGGTTTGTGTTCTTAGCTGCCAGCAGGGTGCTGGTGGATTTCTTTAATGATAGTTTTGGGTACATGCAGTTCTGCTGCAGCATTCTCTGCTTCCAAGAAATGCTGTGTGTAGGTGCTGGCAATGTCTCAGAGGTGAGGGTACACTGACAAGGCAGTGTCCCTCCCCTTTCTCTGTGGCCCAAAGTGTGGTGGGCAGTTCTCAGAAACACAGCAACTCAGTCTGGGCACTGGTGTGGGACATATTCTTTAGGGCAGCTTCAAAATAAGATGGTACATTTAGACGTGTTCAGTGCTAATGTTTGTCATGAAATGAGCAAAAAAGGTTTAAAGGATAGAACTGAAGCTTTAACTGTCATCTCTCAGATGTATAAACGACCCCAGTCTTTTGCATCCCCAGCACTTTCTGGACTGTAATGTCCATCCAACTAATTTTTCCAGACTCTCTTACATTCCCTCTCTCCCTCTTGTCTTGGTTGACTTTGGCCAGGACCTCTCTGCATTCCCAGTTCATCCAATTCAGACTTAAGTCTGAAACTAGAGCTGTAAATGTTTTCTTAGAGATGCTTATACTTGTGACCACAACAGGGTCACAGTCGTGACCTCCATTTAAATAATACGAATCTGACTATTCCTGTCTATGTTTTTAGACACAACAATATAGTAAAGGCTTGGACAGATGGTGGGCAGGGAGTGATTGTGGAGAAATGGAGGGCACAAAAGTCATATCAGGAGAAGATCTTGAGCACACCCCCTCCAGCCACTTTTTTGGTTATTTTCTAAATAACAGGAGAGATTGGTTCATTTTTGCTCATGGTTTAGGAATCGTTAATCAGTGCTGTTTACCTCAAAACTGACATTAAAGGCGACTAGAGCATCTTTGGGTTTTTTTGTTTTGGTTCAGAAAGTGAAGAGTATAGTGATTAGTTTAGGTTTGAACAAAATAGTATTGAAACCCAAATAAAATACTTTGATTAGAAACATTTTATGACATTTTCACAAATTCAAACAATATTCCTCTGTTAATTCAATTTCCTTTTAATCACTTGGTGCATGTGATTTCAAAATTACGTTGGAATTGCATTTTTTTGCTGACCAACACAAGTTATGACATGACCCTGTTGTCCTCCTGCAGATCACAATGTGTAGTCATGTATACTGGTGGTGTCTCCCAAACCAAGGGATGTCCTTGGCTCTTCCCAGAACAGAGCTCTCATTTTTACATGACAGAAGGAAAATGCCACAGGGCAGGAGACCCTGTCTGTGTCCTGCGGCTGAAGAGCTGCACATTGAGTTAAAGTAGATAGATACAAGAATTGTACAAATGGGATGTGATTTTTTTTTTGCTTGCTCTGCTTTTTATACCACCATTATGTAGCAGTGAAAATTGATGACATAAAACACATGGACTACCAGGTGACACCACCGCTGCGTCAGGGGAGGCACCCAAACCACAGGCTGCAGGGCTGCCTTTTCCTCTCCCTCTCCTTTCTGGATTTTCCCAGGGAGATTCACCTACATGAGCAGATATGAGGCAGCTTTATCATCTGTTAATCAACAGTCTCTCATGATCTCATAGCAGATGCATAAAAGTGCCAATTTCAGCATTTTTCAAACCTCAGGTTACTTCAGATATAAGAAGTATGCTTCCACCACCTGTAATGGAGTAGGAAAAGAAAATTTTCCATGCAGTCTTCCACAGCCAAGGAGCTCTTGGGCATCTGCTCCTCATGCAGAAGACCCCCGTTTGGTGGGAATAATTGCATTATAGTATGACCCACACTTGTCCTCTAAACAGAGCTTTTGCAATCTCTTTGGACTACCCTTAGGTTGAAGGCCAGATACTCTGTTAAAAATTGATGTAATTAATGAATGTCAATAGCTTTGCACTCTTAGCTATTGTAAGTTAGTGCAGCTCCATAAAAATCGGTGGGTCTATATTAATTGACATCAGCTGGGTTTATGACGCAGAGTTTCTATTTATGCAGCAGCATGCTTTCATAGAGATAAGGGACAGGCAGTTTCATGGGGTTTGCAGGAAAGGAGGCAAAAGCAGATGAGTTTTAAAAGGTCTTTCTGCAAAATAGCTTTTTCAGCTGGTACTTTTTAAACAGAGCTTAATGAACAGAGACCACAGGATGAGACCATCGTATGCCTCAGGGCAGGACTAAAGAGAACTGTGTGGTGCTGACTGTGCTACTGAATATGGGACTGGTCCCATGAAGAGAGAGATGCTGCTTTACTGCACTCCCCTCTCCTTCTTGCTGGCTCTGCTTGTGCTTTCATGCACATTGCAAGTCTCTACTGTAAAGAGGACCATATTGTGTTTTTGTGAAGAGCAAGATAGTAACTGCCATGAAGTGCACAATTTTACACCAGTCTGGGAGACAGAATCTGACCCATGATTTCCAGGGAAAAGGAGTAACTTAAACTGTGGTTCAGAGTGCTCTGATGCTTTCTTTCCTCTTATGTAATGTTCTAGCCAAATTATAAAATCATTTTAGAGATGTCAGTCAGTGATTCAACACACTTGCAGAAGCAGTTGCAACCGTAAGAGAGAGACTAGGGCAGTGTAAAGCCGTGTGATCTAAAAGGCATATTTTCCAAATGTCCCTTGATGCAATAGTGTGACTGGCTGTTGTTCAGTGAGACTTTAGCCTAAGGTATTTAGTTGTATCTGCACAGCAGCATTACGGCCTGTAGGAGAGGAATCTAGGAGCACCAGCTGGCTGTAGGGTGGATACCACCAGGAGATGCTTCCAGTTATCCCAGCTTGTCAGGGTAACTCTTACCAAAGCTTAATTAACCTTGGTGCTGCTCACCTATGTTAACCACACAATGAAGGTGTGTCTGTACAGGTGAGCACATTTTTGTATTCCTGATTAAAAAAAATCTTCTGAAAGATCCTTAAAGGTCACGTGGTGATCTAGAGGCTTCTTCATGGTCTCTGCAGCCTTTGCCTGTCACCACTGTCTGGCAGACTGATGTTCTGCTGTGCCGAGCTTGGCCTTGGATGAGGTGTCCACATCAAAACATTTCTGTTGAATATGGCTAACTTCACATATGATATACCTTGTGCTGCAGTCCTATGGCACTTTCACAAACTTTGTTGCCTGGAAATTTTGATCAGCAGTGACTTTCATTTTTGTTTCCGGATCATAAATGAAAGCATGCAAGCATCCTTGCCATTCAGCATAGAGTCTCAGCCATTGACCATTCTCGATATCTCAGCCTGCTTACTTACCCTGATTACAAACCACTTGCAAAACTGTTGGAAATGCCTGAGAACATTGTGTCTGAAGTATAGCTACAGGTCTTTCCCTGCCCCCCCCCCCCCCCCCCCAAGTCTCTTAACACTCCTCATTTGCATCTAACGATATATCTACAGGATACTACCCCTATGGCTGGAGTTTTGCAGTGGCCCATGGATGCTCCTGTTGTGCTTTGGACCACTTGAGCCACTGCTCATAGCTGGCTCTGCACTCAGGTGGATCAGGAGGGATTTGAAGGGTCTGTTTTGGTGACCAGCTGCTGGAGCCAACTGTGAGGAGCAGATAGCAGTAAGCACCCCAGCTGTTTTCAGTAATATGCGTCCATCCTTTCTGAGCTAGTTCCTAGTGGATATATGCCAAAATCTCTCCATAAAGCCCAACCGGTATTGGCACCATTCACCAACAGATGAGTTGCAGAAAAGAATACACACAGCTTGAACTAGCTTTGCCTTAGTTCTCCCAGATGGCTAAAACAGTGTTGAAGCAAGACTGAAACATGTCAAAAAACTCTCACTGCTGCACATATTTTGTGGGTAAAGAGCAAGTTCCCGTGTCCTTACCCAGTGGTCCCAATGGTGCTAAGTGTCTATCCTGCTTGTTTCATCCTCCTCCACCTGAGATGTGAAAAGAGAGGATCTTCCCACTGCAATTTACTTATCTCTGGGGTGGAAGATGGAATATGCTCTTTGAAACCTTTAGCAGTACACACAATTTGAAGCAATGAGCAAACAGGTTACCTTATACAGCCAGGAATTCATAGAAATTTAAATAGGATAGAAATATCACATTAGACTTAACCAACATCCCTGATTTCTGGTGATATTCTGGAGCTTAATTTCCATAAGCTCAAATAAATGTTTGGTCTTAATCATACAGGGAGGTCAAAACGTCAGCTCATGACACTCTGCAGGCATCAGTTGCAGCCATGTGGAGCACTCTCTTTGTTCCAGAGCGTGGTTATAATTTACTTGAATGCTCATGAAAAGAGGTACACCTGCTTTTCCTGGACTCCTCTCAGTGACTCGGCACGTGTGAAAATATATCTTCCATCTGCTGACTCCTGGTTGAAGTTTGTTTCTGTTCTTTAAGGTCTCTTTTTCAAACTCACAGAGCTAGAGAAAGATCTGCTTCATAACAAAATTTTCAGTAAGTGGTTCTGAGGAAGTAAAGTTAAAGAAATCCCCAAAAAATGGCTTGGTTATTCCCAGCAAAGAATGCTAGATGTAGTCACTTAATCCCTGGGCTCACACTGGCACGCATTGCTGTGTTGAAATCAAGACACGCACAAACTTCCAAAGTGAATTAATGTATTGGCTGCTCTGAATTACTTGTTTTGCTTTAGGAAATATGACAACATTATCCAGAAATGTTCTTGAGTTGATTACAGAGATGAGTTGCTGGAAGGTGTCAAACATTTACAGCTCCAAAGGGAAAGAGAAGTTTATGCATGGTAAGAAACTGTAAATGCTTCAGGTATTGCGTACTTCTGACAGAGAAGGCAGGCATTTACGATGTATAAGCAATTTGAACAAACACGAAGTTTGTACAGGAAGGATGTGATGGACCAAGTCTTTGCCTGGTGTAAAGCAGTGTTGCTTTACTTGACTTCCCTAGTGCAAGCTGGTTTGTGATGGCTGAGGGTCTGGTTCAAGGGCAATCAGTGAACAGGCTGTAGCAGGTGCAGGGACCTGGTCTGGAAAAACAAGCTCTCTGTTTATACAAATCTCTTGCAAATATTTTCAAACATTTTTGAGGACACAAAATGGTGCTGGAAAGTTCAAGATTTTTTTTTTTTATTATTTACTTTTTTAATTCTTGGATTTTCCATGTGTCCAAATAGGCTGATTGATTCTCAAAGGTAACTTAAACTATTCTAACTGTAGCAGTGGGAAGAACCTGAGATATCAGAGATACCCACAAGAGAACTAAAAGGGCATCATCAATCAAGTAAGGCAGTTAGTGGCAAATTAAACATGGAAAAAGCATCAAATTAATTTAAAAGTTGTTGGCTCTGATTTTGAGAATATTTTGTACTAGATAGCTTCCCCAGTAAGCGTCCAAATATACTTGGATCTAAAGTGTTCCTAGATATTAGCCAAGCTGCCACAGTCTTTTTTATTTTCCATGATCTGTCTCCTTTGCAGCTAACCTAGTACGTACTACTTTATTGACAGCTCCGTCACCTTTGGACTACAAGTCTGCGGTTAGCATGTGTGCACACTTTTAACCTTCAGCAAAAACACCAAGACTTGATATAATGCAGGAGGTGACACTTTTAATAAGATGCTTAATTGAGGCCTGCCGCTGTCAAGGCAGCGTGAAAACAGATGCTAAGATTCCTCTGTTTCTTTCTAACATCCTGAATCATGTCACATTAACCAGGAAACATTTTTTCTTTCAGTGAAAAAAAAAAAAAACAAAATTGATTAAAAGACAACTTGTTTAGCTAATTGACTATGAAAATAGAGACAGAAGCAAGTAATAAAGCTTGGTGGAATCTTTTAAATATGAACCAAATGTATAAAATAGGGGGTTATTTATTCAGTAATCTAAACCAGGCTGGTACCTACAGCTTCCACTCTCTGTGTGATAATCTAGTCCAAGGTTAAAGGCAGCCAAGCTTAGTTTAGCTCACCATAGATATTTTTCTAAAACTCAGCTAGACTCCAAACACCATGTGTAGACAAATCAAGATCTGATAGCCAAGACCATGATGACTAGTTAATATTAGTCTTATTAAACTTATCTGCCCATGTCACTTGTTTGTCACCCTGTCCCTGGTGTGAAAAACATTATATAAACTGCATTTTGTTATATGGTGTTGCTGGAATTCAGGCCATGAAATGTTGCAAGTCACATTGTGTTTGCACATGCTTCAAGTGTTCAGGGGATCTGAAAAACTCATTTAGCTCTTCTCTGTTTGGAAGGTTTTAATACTCATTTGGCATTTCTGTTTGGAAAGTTTTTAAGTCACTGTAAACTAAGCATAGGCTGAGAGACATCTCTCCCCTGAGTCTTTCTTTCACTTCTGCCCATCTAGCTGATAAAAATGTTCACCTCTTCTGAGGTCAGGAGAGATGCTAGACAGGGTTCCTGAGGTTAGTCTGAAACCTGCAGTAGGACTCTGTTCAGTAAGAGTTAATCAAATTATTACACTGATAATGTGGCCTTCTGCCCAGGAGTAACTTTTCAAATCTCTGCATTTAATGTAAGCCATTTTCTAACAAAATACCACTGAGAAGTCAGGGGGTCTGTGAGCAAATTTCATTGCTAGAGTGGGACAGGAACTCAAGGTACAGTTCCCTGGTCTCTGGGGCTGGCAAGTCAAAATCCAGATTCTCCTCCATTGCTCACAGCTAATGTGTCATAGAATCATTTAAGTTGGAAAGGACCTTTAAGACCATCGAGTCCAACCATTAAGGCTCAGCTTAACTCTTAAAAGTCTGCTTTCTCCACAGTCTGGCAAGGTACAGGACTGGCAAGGACCGATTGGTCTTTGAATCTGTAAAAACCACAAAATATCTCCCAAAGCCGTGAAACATAAATCACATAGTTAAAGACCAATAGTCATAACCAGACCATGGCATAGGTGAGAGCACAAGGGAGTAAGGACCCTAACACTTTAGGGAATTTGTCAGATAAAACCTCTACGTAGCCCCAAGGCTTGGCTTTGTCCCATGTCACTGAAGCAAGTAAAACACCCCCAAGTACTCCCTCTCTAATAATCTGATTTTTAGAGTAAAGAAAAACCATCCTGCCTCCAACTCTGGTTGTAGGCTAGATAAAATGGGCATCTCAGGATGTGAATGAGGCCAGGATTACTGGTGTATCCTCTGTACAGCCTGTCTCTAGGTATGGCTGGCTCCCGCAGTGCAGAGAAAGGGTGAGTTCTGTATAAAGCAGAAGGTGCAAGAAGGGAAATGCCTCCTAGCTACACTATATACCTAACAGAAAAAACAAAAAGTGTGATGTTCATACTGCATAAACCTGATGGACACAAACAGATCTCACCCCTTTGGAAGTATACAACTTATATTGAGCTCATGTAGAAGTTGAGGCAGCATTAAAGTTCAGATCTGGACCTGAAATCCCACTCAGTCTTCAGTATACTTTTAAATCCCTGTAGCACTTGGTGCTTTGGGGCTGGATTTAGGGAGCACTTAGAGAAAAATGGACCAGACAGCAGATTATGGTCCTTATAAGTCATTTGGCATGGCGTTCCTTACCACTGTGACAGCCCATCCTTTAGCTGCCATGTAAGTCTCTCCTTCAGCACAGTGGTTTTGATTCACGCTACTGGCACTGTAGAAAATGCATTCAAACCTCACTGCAATGATTTGTTTTCCTTCAGTTTTGTTTCACCAGTTTTATTGGTGCCAAGCAGAACCAGCCCTTTGAACATTTTATTTAAAAACCTTTTTATTGTGACTGTCGGGTGTCCCCTCCAGACCTGACCACCAAGCACTGCACACGGCCAGGCTTGCCAAAATGCTCTGAGAAAGTGCTCTTCCCTTTCTCCACTCCCCCTACTGCCTTTTGTGGTTCGCTGTTTAGAGATCTGGATAGAAGAACAGAGGAATAAATCATCTGGTGGTAGCCAAGTGACTGAACCACTTCTGGGAAATGCTACATCTCTCTTTCTGTTGGATTTATATGTGAGATGCCCAGAAGTCACTCTTGTGTCAGGAGTGTCAGGAACAATTTGCTTTGCAAAGCGCTGTAAATCTCCGAGTCTGTTCTGCTTCCCGGAAGGCTCCCCAGCAGAGACGCCTGGAGCCCGTTCATGGGGAATTTCCAGCCAGCTCTCCTCTGAACCAGCATCCGTGTTGTTAGACTATATAGGAAGGAGGCCAAACCCACCATCTATATATCACCTCTGCGGATGTGGCATATAAGCAGGGGAAAAGGGGGAGGCGCACATTAAATCTTACAAGTACCATTTTGTTTTCCCTTCCTTCTTCTCTTCCACCCTCCTCTACTCTCCTCCTTCCAACCCCCTGCTTTTTTTTCAGTAGCTGATGGGGGTGGTAAAATTCCAGGGGCCCAAGACAAACTGTTAAACATTGTGATTTCTAATGGTTCCTCTTGAAAATTGCTGACAGATGCTGGTCCTGAGATCAGTACAGCAGAGGCTGCCAGTCTGAGGCTCGGGGCCAGCCATTGATTCCCTTTTTTAATAGTGAAATCTAAATCTATGGTAACTCTCCAGGCAGAGACTATGTGCCACTCTTGAGAAAAGTTTCTCCTTGTCCCCTCATCTTCCCTCTTTATTCCTATTCCCTTCTCCACTTCCCCAGACTTTACCCTTTATTCTCCATTTCATAATTTTAATTCATAACTTTTCTGTGTTGTCGTCCCCGCCCTTTTCTTCCTTCCCTGGTTTTTTTTTTGCTGTCTAGCTACTGGACTCTGTGGATGTTTGCCCAGCTACAACTTAGAAAAAGAAAAGTGCAGGAATTTGACTGATGCAGCAAGTTTCTCTTCTTTTTGGAACTTCTAATTCACAAGACAGCCTATTTGTGTCTCAAAATAATAGATGGATAGAGCCAATGAGGGAGATGGGATGGGGGCTTGTTTGGTATTGGGGTCAATCAGGGTCTTGCAGAAGGAGACGGAGGTACGCTGCCAGCTTAGGGAAGGAATGCATTTTGATTCCAGCCAGACGTGTAGCTGTATTTGTGCACACTGTGGCTGAACTATTGTTGCATCCATAATCCACCCTGTCACCTGGCATAGCAGTCTGGGCTTTTTCCTCACTTAATATCAGCTCCTTGTGACAGAATATCCCTAACTGGAAGTTTTGCAAAGGAAGAGATTAGCCACAGTTTCAATTTTGCTGGTAGAGTTTGGAAAAGCACTGACACAGTCCCAAACATTGTCATGAGTTTAGGAAACAATAGCAGGCCCTGGGATGTGGAGGAGGGGAGCTATTTGTCCCTAGAAACGTTCATGAAATTTGGATGGAATTGGAAACTGCTGTTCTCCAAGGCACAAATTTCTGCCAGCATGCAGGGTTAAGTCTCCAATTTACCTTTCTTTTGCTGTGATTGCTGTGAATGTGGAAGCACTGGAGGTACAGGGATGAGTACCTGGGAATTGGGTCTGATATCCTTAGTTTCAAGGAAATACATGTGCACAGTTGAGGGACCAAATCTGCTTTCTTTGGTTACTTCTTTGTAATTGTGCTACAGCCACAAGTTGTGATGTGGGATTTCATATCGGGCATGGGGGAAAACATCTTCACTAGGAAGATAGTGCAGTACTGCACCGGTTACCAGAGAGGCTGTGCCGTCACTATCCCCAGGGGCTCTCAGCCTTGGCTGCCTTAATCTAGTGTTGGCAATAGTCCAATAGCTGAATGGGAGATTGGACTAGAAGCCTCCAGAAATCCTTTCCAACCACCACTTCTGTGATTCTGTGATGTTCAGATGCCAGTTGGCGAGGGTAGGTTGTAAACACAAGTAGGCAGAGCTCTTTCCTTGAAAATATTCACTACTGAGATACCCAACTGAGGCATATCCCTGTTCCAGCAACCTGATCTCAAAAATAGTGATGGTTACTCCTTATCTTTTCTCTTCAACAGCAGTGTCAATAGACCTGAAGATACCATCACAGAATTGCTTTGGGCCAGAAAGTATGACCCATTCAGAGCTGTGCTACTTAATCAAGCCTTCCTTTCACCAGTGTAGCAATTCATGCAAGGAAAGCCATTTTATCCCTTTGCCTGCCTGCAAGGGACTCCACTACATCCCTTCATGCTTAACCAACAAGCAAATGTTGGAGACTGAGATCTGCCAGAGATGTGAATCCCCAGCTTCCTGGCTGGCAGCATTAATGGTCATGCTTGCAGAGTGTTTTGCCGTCTTATTAGCAGCTGTCAACACCACTAAGGGAATGCCTCTCACTCTGACCAGCAGCCACAGGAGATTAATGTGTGTGATCCTAGAGGAATTGTTTCTTCTGGCTGTTGATGTGCCACAATTAGCACCTTCATCTCTAAGCTGGTACTTGCTTCCTTATTAATAAAACGATTGTTGAGGGTTTCCTTCAAGAGAGTTGGGGGAGTGCCATGTCAGACAGGCAGTGATGATGGATCAGCTGAACGGAGGCAGAGCTTGGGAGCCGTGCAGATACTGCATTGCTCATGTCACCACCTCATTACTGTTGTTGGGTTTTATGGCACCATAAACATTCGGCTGCACCATTTCCCTCTCATTGCAGACAGTGAAACAGGGGAGCTATCAGCACCTCCGAGGAGGCACTCAACATGGTGCAGGACTGAGTTCAGTGCCTATACAAAGGACACCATAAAAGCAGACTAGGAGAATTTTGAGCACAGGCTTCCATAGGATAGGCTATGCATCCTCTCCCGAGGTTAGAGGATTATAACAAAGTTTCAAAAGAAAACCTCATCTCCAGAATGCGGCCATACAGCACTAATGTCCTTTTGCCTCAGGGTTCCAAAGCGTAAGAGGTAGCCATGCTCTATGGTGTGTCCTGCTGTCGGAGGGCACTGTGAAGTGCGGAAATATATCATCTTCACAGCTGCATCTACATCACCACTAGTGTGGAAGGCAAGTTCTTCTGCATTTTTAAAAGGGAAAGTCTGAAAGGCGAAGCAGCTACCTATTGGCATCGCCATAACTGGTTAAACAAAGAAATTTAAGCAACCAACTCACTGACCTGCATTCATTCTCACTGTGGTCTTCAAACACTAGACAGCAGGGGAGAGCCTGTTCGAAGCTGCAGCCATTTCTGAACCGTGAGCTACCTCCCACGTGGCATAGTCCTCTCCCAGCTTCATGGGGACCATGTTCATTCTGTCACGTAATGCAAAAAAGCAGGAACCATGGTGTATGCTCTAGGTGAGTGTTGTTTGTTCTTCAGTGCTCTGCTGCTTGCCTGTAGCAGGTATGAGTATAGTGCTGTTCTCTGTCTCCCGTAGAAGATATAACTGTTTGAATCACAGTGCAGACTGTGGCAGTCACAGATATTTCATTCAAAAACAGAAGGCATTATGTTGCTTCAACCCACAGGCGCCTAACCACAGATGGGCAGCTCATACCTAATGTCGGAAACATGATTTGAGTCTTCCAACTCTTAAAATCCAAGTGCTACTCAGAGACTGAAAGCACTAGCCTTGCCTGTAAGAACTGATGAAAAAATATCAGGCAAGTAATTTAATCCAGTAAGGAACAGCAGTGAAATAGTACATATATACGAAGAAACTCATTACACTGTTTGATATTTTTGGCAAAATACAGGGCATATCTAACTGCGTTTTTCATTGCTGAGTTGACTGCCCGATCATAGCGAATAAATAATTCCAGAGGAAGTAAACTATATATATCTGGGTATATATTTCTACAAATGTCTCTGTTGTAATTGCTATTCATTATTTATAGTGTAGTAACACCTAAATCCCATCAGAAATTGCAGCTCTGTTGTTTTAGGCACCGTACCCACCCAAAGTGTCTAACACAGCCTTTGTCTTGACACACAACCTTAAATAAGACAGCCTTAAGACCTG
Source organism: Haliaeetus leucocephalus (assembly GCF_000737465.1). NCBI lineage: Eukaryota > Metazoa > Chordata > Aves > Accipitriformes > Accipitridae > Haliaeetus > Haliaeetus leucocephalus. Next base: position 8,608,773 of record NW_010972742.1, on the reverse strand, counting down.
AAGTGTGCTTGGAATGGGAGAATGAATACCATCCATTTGCCTTAGATATTAGGGCAGTGATCTCTCTGCTGGGAATGCTCTGTGTGAGGGCACCAAAACAACTGCATGTTCTGTAGAGAGATGTTTGTACCTGGCTGCGGGATGTAGGGTATGAATGTGCACAGTTGCCAGAAAGCACTATATTTCTCACAGCAGCTATAGATGATACAAGTTTCAGATCCTCCTCTATGCCTGAATTCTTTGTGCACAAAGAGGAGAATGAAAACATAAAGAGAAAATACAACACTGACAAGCAAGTGCTTTCATGTCACAAAGATGTAGTAAATATGAAGTCAGTGGGGTTTTTTACGTTCCTACTGATCTGGTACTTTGCCAAGAACTGTGCAGACTTTACAAAGTCCACCTAGGGAGCTCATACAGGAGGAGGAGGAGGAGGAAGACAATGGTGTCTCTTCTTTGAAGTGTTTTGTTTTCTGCCTGGAGATACTCCCATGCAGAACCAAGCTGCGAGGGGAGAGAGATGGGGAACAAACAGAGGTCCAGAATACATAAATAACCATGACAGGTCCTCTACAGAGCCAAATTACTTCGCACGTGGGAAGAACTAAGTGGGGTGAAAAAAAAAGCTATAGGTTAAAACCCAGGAGACTGTCTGTGCTAGAAAATGACTTATTATTAACAACACTTGTCAAAAATAAGTCTTCCCCCTCATGTGGGATTGAAAACACATTGGCTACTAAAGTGGATAGAGCCAAAATGTTTTCAGTACCTATTACAGAAAATGTATGAGACCCCTGAGCAAGAGATTTCTATAAAAGAAGGTGGGAAAGGTTTGGCTTTTCCTACCCTAGCAATTGGGTAATTATCCAGGCAGTGGGTATGTGCTGGTTTTGGCTGGGATAGTTAATTTTCTGCATAGTAGCTTATATGGGGCTATGTTTTGGGTTTGTGCTGAAAACAGTGTTGATAATACAGAGATGTTTTCATTACTGCTGAGCAGTGCTTACACAGAGCCAAGGCCTTTTCTGCTCCTCACCCCACCCCACCAGCGAGCAGGCTGGGGGGCACAAGGAGTTGGAAGGGGACACAGCTGGGACAGCTGACCCCAACTGACCCGAGGGATATCCTAGACCATAGGACGTCATGCTCAGCATATAGAGCTGGGGGAAGAAGAAGGAAGGGGGAGATGTTCAGAGTGATGGCTTTTGTCTTCCCAAGTCACCGTTAGGCGTGCTGGAGCCCTGCTTTCCTGGAGATGGCTGAACACCTGCCTGCCCATGGGAAGTGGTGAATGAATTCCTTGTTTTGCTTTGCTTGTGTGTGCAGCTTTTGCCTTACTTAGTAAACTGTCTTTATCTCAACCCGCGAGTTTTCTCACTTTTACTCTCCCGATTTTCTACCCCATCCCACTGGGGGTGAGTGAGCAGGCAGCTGTGTGGTGCTTAGCTGCTGGCTGGGGTTAAACAACAACAAGGTACCCAGCAAGAGCTCCTCTTTGGCATCTGTCGTCAGCCACCCATCAGAGCCACCGATGACTCCAGAGCTCAAACTCCTGTCATGCACCAAACCAGGACCTGCACAGAGATCCCTGATTGTTTGGGTGAGAAATGACATGAATGAGATCAGCATCTGACTCATGCTGTCTTCCTTGGCCTGTATTTTCTGCAAGAGTAGGAAAGTACGTACAAGTCCATGCCACTAGGTGAGCATGTCCTAATTTGTGTCTAGACAGCCTGCCCTCGCCTCTCCCCCAGGTTTCCCTGGTGCTAATGCACTGCCTTTTATGCACTGTTTCAGATGGAAGAGGAAGTGTTGAAACACAGACCCGAGGAAACGGTGTTAATGTCACTTATACGCTGATTATGTCACCGTACGGCTGCATCTGTTTGGTGCCCTGCAATAAACTGCACTTCTTGTCCTCCTCAGGGGCCTGTTCAGGCAGAGTCTAGAGCCTTTCTAGCTTACAGGCTTGGGTTTCTTCACATGGAAACCCAAGTGCAGGAAAGGGCTGAGCAGGGTCGAGACTTGGTCCCGTCACAGCATTGGAGCTTTGCCAGTATTTACACCTAGACCTGGGAGCCAGGAAGCATTCCTGGGTCCTACAGTATTGCCTGGCTTATTAATCATGGCCTCATAAGCCTGGTTACATCAAACACCTTCTTAGTTCACACCTGCATCATGGTGAGATTATTAAAAACCAAGAGTAGGGATATGAGAGGAATTCGTCAGCCTTTTGGATTTCAGAACTGGAGGCGGAACAGTTTATATGAAGCTTGCAGAAATGTAGTCTGTGTGGTCCAACTTGGCTTTGTTGCTGATGGAATTTTTTTAAATTGGAAATAACAAAATTAACAATAAAATACTGAAAAATAACATTTTAAAAGTAAACAAAATGAAGCCAGAAGAAAGTTTTAAATAAAAAATTCTAGTTTTCCTCTTTTTAGCAATCTCTTTTAATGGCTATCTCACATAAACACTGTGGCTAATAATCTGCACTTAATTTATCACATATTTTTATTAGTAACCTAAAATCACACAAATATCCTCAGATTGTTACCTTTCTTTCCTAGATGCTGTTGTAAAAGTTTCAGAGCTAGCAAACGAAGGAGGATGTTTCACTGGTCATGTGCTTGGCAAGAGTCTGTTCAAGTCTAGGTTTAACCGGAGACTTCTTAGGTGACCTCAGTAAATGTTCAGATGGTATTTCAGTGCTTAGCTGTGATGATTGATTTCCATGGAAACGAGGTGCCTAAATTCCTTGCAAGAGAACAAGTTACAGGATGGTGACTGGCTTTTGTATGTTGTAACCTGAGAGTGATCTGCGGAAACCTTTGTGGGTTACCTTTCACAGAGGGCTGCAAATTGGCCAACACAGCAACTTCTTGGTGTGTCTGAGCCCTTAGGTTGGTTATTTCTCTGTTTCCTTTTGGCAAAATGAAGATTTCAGTATTTTTTCCTCAGAGTGAAGATGAGTACATTTGTGTTCATAAAATACTGGAATAAATGAAAAGTGCCAGAAATAGAACACTAAAGTAGATGTCTGTATGACTTATTTTGTGTGACTTGCTGATCGGTTGCTGGTAACAGGGTGCTAAAAGCTGAGCCCACATGTTCACCTGGAGAGAAAAGTGTTCCTCGTTAATTATTAGTATTTTGATAAAGGTTATCAGAGATGCCCAGGACCTTCTGGAAATGTATGAATAATTCCCTTATACGATGAGAAAACAAGTGATTTCTTCTGGTTGCTTCTTTCCTTCTACATACATCTTGTTCTGTGTTGTGTTGGTAAAGGTTTTATTAAACTGAGTGACGCCCTCAGGAATCAGCCACAACTCCAGGAGAGGCTCAGGTTTGGGTAGTTCAGCTTTTCTCAAATTCCTGGTTTCGCACAGTCACCTGGGGAGGCAGCAGCTGTGGGTGACCCCAGGCCTTCAGGGCTGCTGTGGAAGTTCCTCACTAGTGGGGCCAGGGAAGGTAAAAACCAAGAAATAACTAAATGCAGAGCTCAAAGGAGCATAAAGTGAGTGTGGGCTGAAACCATGCAATGGGGCAGGTTTGCTTGCCATTTCTGGAACAAAGCAGCTCAGACTGGAAAAAAGTCAGAGAGGTGCATCAGGTGTAGCGGACAACAGCCATATGCTGCATGGCACATGCACAGTAGTAGATCAGGCTGGGTGAATAGATATTTTCAGATTTAGAGACAGTTTGTGTCCTTCTTGCAGCACAGGCAGAACTTAAGTCTGTCTGAAACTGGCCTAGTTTGCTGAATCACAGAAGAAACTGTCTTAAAATCTTGTGATTCTCTGTGCTAGATGCAGCTGGGAGCTGCTGACCATCCTCTGCATGCAACCCCAGGCAGGGAGGTGCCAGTGCAGGCACAAGTGACTCTATCACTATAAATTACATTTAGGAACCTGCGGGCTGGATAGATATTGTTTCTCTAAGCAAAAAGGCATCAAACACTTGAAGTATCTAAACAGACCTTCATGGCACTGAGTTGTGCTATGCCACCTCTCCATAACACTTTTGCAGGGCAGGTTATTGGCCTCTCAGGGACTAGCATGAGCGTGTACTCGCCTGCAGGCGCATGGGGAAGACAGGGGCTTGTGCTGTCTCTCTGTCTCACCTCTTTGCTGGATTACTTTGACTTTTTTTTCTGCATAAACAGCCTCTCCCCTGTCTAGGTCTCAGTGCATGGCTTTATGGCTGGGACTGAAGTGGTGCTGGTTGGTCCATTCATTCAGAGCCTCTTAATGATAATAATAGTCCATCTAACCCGTTGATAGTACCTCTGGATCTTCTCTTCAGACACAATTCACTTATCCGTAGGATTCTCCCTTTTGTTATTCCCCTTAAAAAACATTCCTCATTTCACAGTCTATCTCTGAGAAAGAGCTGGGGACCAGGATGTGTTGCAAGGACTGTGGGGATCACGCCGGCTAGTGACTGCAACACGAAATGCAGTTATTTGCTGACAGCTGGCTCTTTTTTCCTTTCTTGTGTCTCTTTTTCCAGTTCCGTCCGCTGACGTTTGTGTGTAATTAGAGAAGAGAAAATTAATGAGTAAATCATAGGAATTAAAAATGTCTCCAAAGCAGATGGATCCTATTAGCTATACTTCTCAGGCTGCAGTAGTTTTCCAGTGCTTGGGACAAAGCTCTGAGCAGTCAGATTTGCAGACGTATATTGATGGGGCAATTACATGCAGCATGTCAAGTGTCAGAGAAGGTACATACCAAGGTAGCCTAGGAAAGAGAGAAAATCTTTCACTTCATAGTAGGAATAAATCCACTGGTTTAGACAGATCAAAAGATTACCCCTAGATTGAGAATACAACAAAACAAAACTGACAAAAGCCCAAACCCACCCTTTCTTCTGTCCCCATTGCTTTTTACATTCTCTGTAAGAAAAACACTTCCCACAGAACCTGTACAATCAGATGTTTGCCAAAATGCTGGATGCTTCTGGGATGATTCTTGTGAGATTCCTTAGTTTTTCAGCTGCCAATCAGTTCTCTGAGTCTGTGCCAAATCCTTAGGGCTCACAGTTTGGGGCCAGTTTGTTAGCTTGAACATGGTGCTGTGATGCCCATACGTACCTAAATGGCACAGTTATATCCTCCCGATGGTGGCTGAATTAAAAAAACAGTAATAAGATCCAAAATGTTCATCAAGCAGGAGAACTTCTTAGTTCCTTTCTGTCATTCTTAAATGGGGAAAATTCTCTTCAAGAAAATACCACATAGTATCTATTCTGCAATACAAGGTCATGGAGAAAAGCACAGAGGGCTTTGGCCAGGGCTGATGGATGCCCTCTCTCCTTTCATGCATGCTCCCAACATCACTGTTTGCTTCATTGTTTGTTTGGACATTTCAAACCAACACTTGGCATTTGCTTCACATCGCACAGCAGCTTGTTAATGCAAGGCACAACCATTTTTAGCCTCAACTAGAAGACAAGTCCAAGGGCTGAATCAGAAGGAGAAAAGTAATGTTCAGAGAATAACACTGGGGAAAATTGGACACGCCAGAGATTAAAATGTGTTTCAGGGAGCTCCAGAAGAGTTTAATGAGCACAGATGACATGACAGCTATGGATAGCAGACTTTCATATATCCTTTCAGGCAAAAATCAGCTGTCAAAAATCTTCAGCACACATTTTAAAATCTTTCACACAAATCTCACTTTTCTGCCAAGACAAACTTTCTCCCTTTGAAAAACAGAGTTTTCAAAGAGCCTTTCTCCCATCATTTTTTATTGTAATTAATTTACACATCACCCAAGATACCATGCCCTTGACTTTTGTTGTATCAATAGTGACTGGCAGAAAGTGAGAGGCAGAGCAGATAAGCCAGCCAACATGTCAGTGTATCTCCCAGTGAGACAAAGAAAGTTAATACTGTTGGTTGTGTGTAAGTAGAGCAACAAACAGTAGGTCTAAAAGGGTGATTCAGTTCCTCTGTATGGCAGTGGTCTGAACTCAAACCCAAACAAAAGCATGTACATGAAACCTTTTCCTTCTAACTCCATCAGTTGATCTAATAAATTATATGATTTCTCCCCACAAACTTGACTCACCGATGTCTTGGGCCATCACATCTCCTGCAAAACTGTTCTACTGTGATATGTCATTCTGGTGCTGTAGGAAGTGTGAAAACTTGTAAAGGAAGGTACAGAAGTTACATGAAGGCTGAGAAAATGCTTCAGAACAAGAACATAAATTGGTTAAATATGTTTGATTGGTAAAAGAAAATATTGAGAGGTGAAGTAAATATGTTATGTAAGTACATTCCTGGGGAAAAAAATAAAATACTGGGCCAAGCTGAGCTCCTCAGTTACCCAGCAAAGTAAGAAGCAGCAGACAGATCTGAAGCTGAATAAATTTGTGTGAGAAATTCTGTGTTGCTGGATGTTTTCATACAAAGCCTTTCTGGAAGAGACATTTTAGGCAAACACAAATTATTTGGTTCAGAATAATTAGGTGAAATGTAATAGCCTGGCCCACATGAAATGTTGGAGTAGGTAATCTAGCGATCCCCCCCTGATCGCAGCATCCCTGAGCATGCTTTGTGGCTGCCCACACCATGAAGAGCTGTCCGATAGCTATGCAACCAAAGAGTGGGAATGGAGGCAGAGGTTAAGTGACTTGCCTGAGGTCACCCAGTGGAGCAGGAAAGCAAAACCCTGGCTCCTGACTGCCCTCCTCTCCCCTGTGTGCTGTCCTGCTCTGTCTTTCCAAACTGCGTCTTCTCCTCCACACATCCTGTAAGGACACTAAAAAAAGAAAAAGGCAGTTAAGAAGATTAGCCAGAAGGTCTGAGGTAGTTTCCTGTTCACATAATGACTTTCCGAGCTAATGGGGCTGTTGTCCTATCCTTATAATGGTAACGAATGGAAAATCCTGAGTATTAATGTCCTCAAGCAGATCAGGACAAATCATCTTAGGTAAGGTGTCTACAGGTCAGGTAGCCAAGTGTGCACCGACAACACTGACTGACCCCCTGAGAGGTCCAGACTCCTACTGGTTTTAACAGAATATATGTCACACCAACACATGCTGGTTTACAGAGGTAGTTATGTGTCTTTATTGCCATACAGCCAATGGGGAAGCTGAGGCATAGGGTGGCAATTGACTTTTCCAAGATGTTACAGCAAGTCCCTTAGCAGATCTGCATACAGCAACTTTGTACATGGCAAATGGACTTTTTGTAGTATTTACTGACATCTGACCCTGACAGGAAATCTGGGACTTCCCCAACAGAAAAAAAGGAACAAAGCTGAGAACAGAATAGTCAAACTTTTATGAGACAACATTGATTGAGGATTTGAGATTACTTTGCAACTAGTTTGTGAATGGCTTAAGCCATTCCTATTTTCTTTGCAGCTATTTTCCATATCTTACAAATGAAAGTTGCCAAATATTCCTGACAGATAAATGATGTGCCAGTGCCAAATAATATGCGGTAAATAATCGCCTCAGGTTTAACTCTTCTTTGTCCCCTTTGGCTGAAAGGCATTTTCATAGCGTTTTTCTTGGTTTAAAGCTAACTGATGCTTAAAATTCTGTGTATTTCAATCTTCTGGTGGACCAGTATCTTTGAAGGTGCACCCCATCTCCTGTGAAAGGCTTGGTGGCAGCGTGGGTCAGCCAGCACATCTGCAGCCTGGCAGCTACTGAGTTTAGAAGACCTGTTGTCTTCTGCTGAGAACTATGGCTTTTTTGCGCTTGAGAGTGCATAGGATCTTCTGTCTTCTCATCTCAGGGAAAAAGACTGTTGTGGGCATGAAGGTTAGAGTTCAGGGAAGAAGTCTCACTCCTTGAGTGAAATGAGTGAAAAGACCCAGCTGTAAGTAGGAAAGAGTGAGAAATTGGGCAGCTCTGGGAGACAAAGTCACAGAGCGTAATAACAATAATAATAATGACAATAATAATAATAATTTATTTTCCTCAAAGGAGAGGAAGGAACACTATGTGTGGGAAGGGTTATGCACTACACAGCTTGCAGGAAGAAAGTGGCTCTTGAAAAGCTGCTAACTAGGTTATGGGTGAGGAAGGAGATAAAAAAGATCACGAACCCATGTAAAACTGCTTGATCAGGCTCAGCCCACTTTCTTACCTCCAAGTACAATGACAGTCTGAAATCCAAACCCATATAAGCCAAAGCACAGATGTCTAAGCACAAATGAAAGAGCATAGCCTATAGTAATTCGGTATTTCTTTCCAGGCCTCTCCATATCATTTCACACCATTAAGCTCCCAGAGACAGTGTGTTAGGACACGGATACTGCATGACTGGATCTGGAGCGCTCCCACGGAGAGACTGGAGGAAGGTGTTTACAATACAGGTGTTGATCCCCTTAGGCATGCCACCAGGTTTGGCCCCATATTTCTACTCTCAGTCCCCGCCAAGTGCCCAACTAAAGCACAGGCTACAATATTGGAAAATGGAAGGACTCAGAGAGTGCAGCCATGGTGAACTGGTCTGAAGATACACCCTTTTTTGTGAGTTTGTGCAAATGCTGCTGCTGCTTGTGATGGGCAAGGGGCTGAGGACTGCCAGCAGGAGCAGCACGGCTCCACAGGGTCTTTCTTCTGAATTCCTCTAATCAGACTATTAATAGTGAATAGTTTTGACTTAGTGTCCTGCACAATGACACTCACCGAACAGTTTCTCAAAAGATGCTTCAAAGCCCAACAGGAATCACTGGAGCTGTTGTTTTCATTTCTTTTTGTAAACTGACTTAAAGCCAATATCAATATTTATCTGCAACTAGGGAAGTGTTTTGCTGCCAGGAATTTGAATGTTCTGTTTTCCTCTAACTATAAATGGGGCAATTACTAATGAGAATATTTCCAAAATGAATGAGTGGAACATTAATTTCCCCCTAGCCCCAGTCTCCAGTCATCCTACAAATAACCCTTTACATGTTTTTAAGTCTTATCTGATGGTTAAGTTGCAGGCTCCATTACAAAACGTGATTCAATTAAGATATTCTGGTTATTGCTATCCCTCAGACTTTAGTATCTAGTTGTTTTGTCCACATTAACTCTTGTTGATGTGTATGTTTCTTCTGTGTCCTTCACTTAGAGTGATAGAAGAATTTTTTTCTTAATCACAGATGATAGAAAAAATCTGAAAGGTACCTTAAGAAATTATTTAGCTAGCTCCATGCCCAAGGCTGGATCGGCTATACCTGAGCTGTTGTCTACAGACAGCAGTCTGACCTGCCTGCAGTCAGAAACTTGCAACGTTGGCAAGTCTACAGCTTCCTTACACAAATCATTCAGGGGCTTTACTATTCCTATGCATTCCCTACAGTTCCATCAAAACTTCCTCAGCTACACTTTAAACTTATGACTTATTGTCCTTACAACAATGGATATCATAAACATTTTATTCCCTTCCTTTTTGCAATTACCTTCCACATATTTAGGCACTGTTATCATGTCTTTCCTTTGCCTTGTCTTCTCCAGACTTAAATAGACCAAGTCTTTTCAATCTTTCATCACAGGTCACATTCTCTAGAGCTCTGATCATTCCTCTTGCTTTTCTTTGGACTTCTTCCAACTGATCTTCCAGGTCTTTCTTGATGTATGGTGCTTCAAATGGAACAGTCTGCCAGCTGGAGTCTCATGGTGTGAGCAGACTGGCAGGTGATCTATCAGCTCACACAAAACAATAAGGGGATATAAAATAGAAGCTGATGAATATATGTCATCGGCTCCTAGTACATCTACTATCTGTTAATGTTTCTACTAAGTTGTATGGTATACTGGCAGGCAAGCTGACACCACCAGACCAAAGAAGCCTTATGTTCCTTTCCACCTACACTTCGGCCAACTGTGCTCTGATTAATTTTCAATAGTGGGAGATGAGATGGGTTCCAAACCTGCTCCTTTTAAACCATCCATCATTATTAACCTACTAAGCCAAATAAAAATGTTCTTTGATGATAGCTCACGCCCCTGGGGAGGAAAAGGTTGGAAGAAAAGTTGGAGAGAATGAGACATTTCATTAATTACCCCATAGCAACTTAGTGGGAGGCTGGATATTTTCCTAAACTCCCAAGCTGTTTTGTGCACACATCCTCCCCCACATTTTTTTCTACTTGGTACATTATTTCCATCTCTCTGCTAAACTCTTGGTGTTGCCAGCTGCCAAGCTAAGATCTTGCAAATTCTCCCTTGATGTTGAGAACAGGGTCATTTCTATGAATCACTCAGACTGAGAGGAGTTAACACATGCCAAGATACTTGTGATGGATAGACTTTAATGGAAGCTGTGACTTCACATATTTATATGTATAGATCAGCCTCCAGCTGTGGAAGGATTCCCTCTTCTCTATCAGTTCAGCCTGGGATGTGATCTCACCACATTTTGCTTTCTCATGGAAGACCTCCAAGTAAAGCCCGGATTACTGTGGGAAGCTGTGCTGTAGACTTAATAGTTGCCCTCCTCCATTTCAGCTTCCAAGCCAGTCTCTTATTGTAAAGTTTGCACGGTGTCCATATAAATCATCAGGCTCATGGTAGAGGATTGAAGCCAAGTCCCTCAACACCAGTATCCCAGATCCCTGTAACTTTTGCCTGTAAAGTAGCAATTTAATCCAGCAGTTACATTTCTCTTTCGAAAACTCACACCTAACATTGCTAACTCAGTTCCTGATTTGCTTTAATGGTTGCTGCATTAGAAGAAAAGATGATGCAGCCAGAGCCTATGCAGGTAATGCAATATTTTCTAACAAGCTTCATTAAAGCACGCACACATCTCTTTGGGTAACGAGCCCCTAAGGTGTGGGGATGATCTAGTCAAGAATGAGTCTGAAGTTCTCTGTTCTCTGCCCTGTGTTGTCTCTGAGCTGCTGTTGGATGTGAAGCTGTTCCTTCCACTTCTCCTTGCCCAGTTTATCAGTCATTTAAAAAAGAGAAAAAAAGGTGCTATTGTTTACAATTTTGTTTCTTTAGGATTTCTTGTCTTCAAAGCGACGTAAAGGGTAGGCACTATATCATTGTCTTTGGATATGGAATTTGCACAGTTTAAAGACCTGCTCTTAAAACAGTATAAATTAAGGCTGGATTATCCAATGTTAACTTTATAGAAAGTCAAACACTAAACTGGATATTTGTAAGATTTTATCAATGTGCATTTTTGGATTAACAGTTAATTTAAAAAAATCCCTTGATGCTCTTATTTATTCAAGTAGATTGTGGGCAGGAGGTGAGATTCAGAAATAACCTCTCAATAATTCCATATTGAATTTCTGATTACAGATTGCCAGCTGGAGTTCATCAGTTAAATAGAAATGAAAAATAACTTAATTTTTTAAATTCTCTAAAGATCTAAATTGCTAATGGTAGACATTGCAGAGTGGAAGGAAAAATCACTGTCTACGTTCACAAATTAAAATTATGTTTTTCCAGTCCTAACAAAGGCTGTATGAAATGCTGGGCTGTGTATTTTTTGCACTCACTTACTGTGCGCTGTGAGCACATTTCCCTTGTTGGATGGGGACAGGCTCCTGATCAGCACTGTGCCCATAGCTTCCAACAATTCCAGATAACTCTGATTTCACCTCATGGGGCTAGGAACCAAAATTGTACAGGAGATCCTGGCATTCAAATCCAATCCTCAATTCCCTTCACACTCAAAAAGGCAGGATCTATCAGGTTTGGTTTTGACATGTCTCACTTCAAATGGTATCTAGCTTATTGTTTGGCTCTTTGGCCATCTTTTCCATTCCAGAATTTTCTCTTATTACTATAGCATCTTTACTCCATCTATTTTGTGGACAATACATTAAACAAACTTCAGGAAAACATCTCCATTCTTCAGTGTATTTGCTAAAAAGGCTGAAAGTTAATGCTTTCTCCACACAGGAGGCAATTTATGTATATCTGGAACAGCCTTGGCTTCCTTTGGCTGTAAAATACAATATCCTTCCCTGGTCTTAATGCCACGCCTGGTGTATGGCTCTAAACTGCTAAGGGCAGCTGTTGCACGTTCTGGGAGGCCATAGGCACTTGTTGGCATTCCCAGGGATTATCACCAAAGCAGAGGCATGCTGGGGAAGAACCAAGGCCCAGTTCAGATAATGATGACTTCTTTACTTGATACAAATTTGCTCTCAAGCCCAGAAATCTTTCTGAACCCACTATAGGTGATAATGTCACAAAGCTGAAGAAATATTTGAAAGCACATACAATAAGTTTTCCCACCCTGTTAAAGTCAGTTGCAGAAGTTCCTCTGCCATCAACAGGAGCATGAACAAGCCGCGCCAGAGGTGAAGGAGGGCTGCCACCTTCTCAGGAGAACTCATTGAAACAGAAACAATCAAGAAAACAAGGAATAAGTGTATGATTCACCCCCTGAGCTCCCCAGAGTCACCCAGGCCTGAATCACTGCATGTGCAGAGGCAGATTAATTGGAAAGCATTTATTAATAATTTAAGAATAGGGTGACCCTTGGCTATGTGCTCACCCCCGGCAAGTTTCTCATACCACTAATTCAGTCAAGCCAATTCTAACATGTGACATTACACACATAGTGGGAAATAATGCAGAAAAACACACTAGCCAGAGGGAATGAAAATGCAAAGAGCATAAATTTACGCTGTCACTTTTGTGTCTGAGCCTATTTATAAATCCTCACATGCCTTCTCTCCATATTGTTTACCAGCACTTTGTCTAAGCCTTGGAGCTTTCTTGAGGATCAAGCTTGAGCATAGTCCATGTTTTAGCATATCCCATGTACCCATTCATGTAAGTGGGTGACTGCAGTCAAATATTTTATGTTCCGGTCTACCAGTAGCTATCTCCCAGCATGGTCATCTCTTTTATTAGATTCCTCTCTCCCCATCAGAAACCCAGGCCATTGGGCAACTGGGAAGTGGGCATCTGCTGCAAAATGAAGCAGAGCATCCTTCTGTATTTTTTGTATGGGAAACTGCACTCAACAGGATGACCAACATCTTTTGAAACTGGGATATGCCGGGGCTGAGCATTGTGGACCAACCTTAAGTTGCATTTGTAAGGATATTTTTTTTCCCAAATTGTAGTTTGGATTCTTCTAAAATCTCATGGTGACCTGGAGATTTTCTGAGATCGTAGATAAATATGATGAAAGTACCACAACAATAAGTGAGCTGGAGATTTTAATCAGAATTACGTAGAACCAGCTTGCAGGCTTGGCCACCCTAAGAGTTCTCTTCAAGGACTCAGATGACACCTATCTCTTGGCCTTTAACACAAATCCCAGTATCCTACCTCCTCAGTCAATCTCCCCAGTGATTATTAGTGGTGGCAATCCACAGGGGTCAGACTTTAGTTCTAATAGTCTACCAATGCATTCAGTTTATTTTCAGAGCTTTTTGTTTTGAAATGCCAAAATGAATCAGAGAAGAGATCCTCTACAGAGTATTAAAGATGTTAAAAAAGACTGGATTGGGGCATGTCCTTTTCCAGTGAATCTCTCAAGGCACCGGGACACATAAATGCCTTTACTTGGACAGCTAAGAGTTATAAGATGATTTTGGAGACTGTGCCCACTAGCTCAAAGGATACCTGGCTTTCTTTATATGATAGATATCCCTTTTTGGTGCTATATAGAAAGAACTTGCCTTATGATTCTTTGTTGTCTTGTAACAGTACAAATCACAGGATTGAAGACTGGCTTCATTTTCTGTAGTCCATCTTTCAGCAAGAGTAACATGTGTTTGAAAATTGAGGATGTAATTTTATCCCATTACGGAGTCACACAGCTATACAAAAGGCAGCGTTGTTCCAGTTACAAGACTGGTCCATGGCAGATAAGTCTGTATTCACCAAGGTATCTTCACAGCCCCATGAGGTGCCAGCAGATAACTGCTCTTTCAGCTTATGCTCTGGTTGATATAAATGATTATGCAGAAGCAACACTGCATCAGCCTCAGGTGTGTTTCCAGTTAGCTGCTTAGAAATGCATGTGCATTAAATCTGTACTCCAAAGCACACTGACTGCTCCTTTTCTTCTGGGAAATGTGTTAGAACCATGCATAAACTTCTGCATAGACAGGAACTTTGCATCTTCTTAACTATCTGTAATTATCTTGAGCATATTATCACTGTAAACAGTTGAAATAGAATATGCTAGTCCATCTTGTACTACTGTGTCACTTGGCTTTTAGCTTAGTTCTCTCTTGCCCTAGTATGAGTAGCCTTATTGCAAAAGAATAGATTGACATCAGTATCAGTCCTATAGCAGGTCAGAGCAGAAATGAGTGCAGTGTCCCTTGGTATGCTTCACTGTTGGCAGAGAAAGGGTTAAACCTAAATATAAACCACATTGCCATGCTTTCTGCTTTCTGTCCTTACCGGTTTTTGAATGGCCAAGTGTAGGTGGAGGTACATATTTTTTTCTTATTGTTTGCATTTAAAACTTTAGAGAGGAAGGGATTTACAGGGTGACCAAAGCTCCACTTGGAAGCTCGTTCAAAGCAGTTCTACGAATTGCTTCCAAGCTTTTAAAAAAACATTATCTCTTCCCACTCCAAATGATCGATGAAGAGAAAGACAAAACATTCCCTATCACACAACAGTCACTCTCAAACTCCTTAACTGTGTTTTGTATTACTGTCGACTCCCATTTCCATGTCCTCCACTTGGCACATATTCTCTGGCTTTCCAGTGCCTAGGGGACTGTGTTATCATGATCAAGACAGGAGGAAATTACAAAAACGGCATCCTGTAATATTTCATGCAGGAATCAAATGCTGCTTTACCATGAAGTCATTGTTTTTAGTCTATAAAATCCACTGCACTCCAGAAGTTAATTTCAGTTACTGGATACAATTTTTAGACTGGCAAACAGATGTACATGACCTGAAGTGGATCTGATCCCGTTTTGAAGACAACTCCGTGGTTATGTGTCGCAGCTGTCAGAAATTCATGTGCCTCCAGAGACTTAGGACCTTTCTTTCAGTACAAGCAGTGAGAGATGTTGTCAGGATTTAGCTTCTCAGTCCCTATACTGCTATGGATCTGGTCCCAGCAATGTGCAGTAAGAGAAGTTGACAGCAATCCCTGCTTGTGGTAAGGTGTCCTTGGTATTTTAACTAAATCCTCTTGTTCTTTGAACAGGGAAGCTCCCACTTGCCACTCGGCTGAAGGACAGTAACCAGATGTCGGCACCCTGGATCTCCATAACCAAAGGGATGAGGCAGTGAGGGCACCAATTAATTATCACTGGGATCTCCAGACAGATCGATCTGAATAGCACATCCAGAGTGAGTACAGTGAGCACAGGGCAGTGATCTCCCCTCGCACAAATGCCGTGGTTGATCTGACTAGGCACCGTGGGCATTTCTCCAGGGTTTCCAGATACTCACAGGCTGATCAGAGCTACTGCTCTGCCTGAGCTGTGAGTTATGTAGAAATCCTGGAAAGTCAGCCAGTGCCATTGTGCCTGGACAAATGTTGAGGCAGAGAAAGCACATGTATCTGGGCTTTCCCAGACAAAGGGTAACCTTTCAGCTGTTACATTTAAGCCACACATTCAAAGCTCCCTATCTAGGTCTGCCCAAATTTTTCATTCTCTATAAATAAGCAGTCTTGGCTTCCCTAGGACAGTCTGGCCAGACTGCTGTCTCAGTGAGGACAGTTAATTCTGAGGGCAATCACATTTGCTGATATCACTGATGAGTCTGTCAGTAATTGATGCTGGTACTTGGATTGGTTGCATGTCTATTAGGAAAAAGCTCCCAGGTCATTTCCTCCAGGCAGAGAGCCAGACCTAATGACAGACAGAAGTGCAGACGCTCTCGAGCAATAGCGGCCCAGAGTCCCACCAGCCTCGCTCCTTCAGATCCATCCTAAATTCACAGTTGTTTGCAGGGAAAAGGCACATTCAGCATGCTCTGTTCTGTGCCAGACAGATGAACTCCAGTCCTGCTGCCAAGCTTTACCTAGGAACCTAGAGGAAAAAGGACAGATAATGTGTTTTAATTCTCTGCTGACTAATATGGAAAAGCAGATTTTTCAACAGAGATTCAAGCCTAGGCCAAGCACTCAGACCCCAGCAGCACACATTTGTAACATTTCACAGACAGTGTCTGAATTCATCTGAAATCTGACTCTGAAACTACTGAGAGGCCAAAATAACAAATAAGCTCTTTGAAAATCTTTACTCCTTTTGTAGCTAAAACTTGAAATTTTCAGCCTAGCCCTTTCTGATAAGCTCAGAGAGGTAAGTTTATTTGGGGCTGGACTCACTGTGGGGTTGGGAGAGGATTTCAAGGGCTACTACCTTCTGCTGTTGGTTTTGCTTCTTTCTTATGGGATGATGGAAGAGAGAGAATCCCTCTTCCCCAGCCACACTGGGAGCTGGCCCTACCTCTCTTCAAATGCAGCCCTACAGTTGAAACAATATTCTACTTTTGTAAAAACACAATTTGCTCTCAAAGCTAAGCCAAGCCTGTTCCACTGGCCTGATGGAAACTTCTCCTCTTTGCGTGGCTTGAGAGACTGAGCCCAAGATTTTTGTCAATAGATTTCAGAGTGGAAGGATAAAATCATCTTGGCTGATCTCTAATCCATTTCCTTTTTATTGACTATTTTGCCATTTTACTGTAGTTCAGAGGACATTTACCCTCAGAAAGTTCTAAGTGCATAAAGTACTGTCAAGAGGGGAAGAAGTCAATATGGAGTAACTCCTCTAATTGGTTTTATGCCTCAAGGAAACTATTATTTTTAAAGTCTCTCTGAAACTATACATTTGAGGTCCTTCCTATATTGTTGGTGTTAAGGCAAACATTTAGAAGCTGAAATTGGAAGGGTCTGGCCCAGGTTCAAAATGGCAGGAAAGCGTTGCAGAGCAAAGCTGAGGACTGTGTGAATTCACAGAGGAAACCTGTAGTGACGTCTTTTATACTCCAGTGCTGACATGGGTCCAGCCTCTAACTTAGAGCTGCCCAAGTCTTTTTTCTATCTTTACCTTATTATCTAGGCTCTCAGAATCTCATGATTCTCAGAAGGCCTGAAGCTAAACATCAGACCTGCATGGATCATCTCATATTCTAATTGTCAAATAGTGATTTGGCCAAAAACCCCCATGTTTCAGTGGTCTCCAAGCTGTTGTTAATTCAGGCTGGATTCACAGATGAGCTCTGGCTGGAGCAGCACTGGCATGGCTGGAGTCATGGTGCTTTCTCGTCTTTTTTCCAACACCTCGGTGGCAAATGAATGTGAATACAACAGGGCTATGAGAAGCCTGGGTTTGTGTCTCTCCTCTGCCAAAGCAGGGATCATCTTACAGCTCTTGCAAGTCTGTCCACTAGGTTATACAGTATTTAGGCTTCATCTCTCCAGTTTGGGCTAACTCCACCTTCTATAGGCTATCTAGATAGGAAAGCAGAGGACAAGTCAGCAACTGTCAATGGAGGGACTGCCCAGGAGATGAGATATGACTTCCCACCTTCTGCTCCTGGTACCATATAGCAGAAAAGGACCCATGGTAGACTGAGAGCACCCTCAGTGATGCCATTCCCTCTGGCTCACACACTTCTGTGTAGTGGTAAGAGACAGGAGTACAAAGCCCTCCAGGCACGGGAGGGAATGTGAGCTGCTGGAGGGTTGCCAGGGCTGCTCCCAAGTGTCTCACATATGCCCTGAAAAGCAGGAAAGATTTCTCCACAAAGGAAAGCTCTTGAATAGGAGAAGCTGTTGTCTATTACTGCTCAGTTTGACACAATTAACAGAAGCCAGTTTAATGCTGCCATGAGTAACAGTGCTCTTAGGCTGGGATTGTCAGAAGCAGATCTGGTGAAGGTTGCACCACTCTGCAAAGGCATCCCACACTGGTTTCAAGGGGTTCTTTTTCGCAATGCGAAGGGTAATTCCCTGCCTCTTAGCAGCCTTTTATTTTGAACTGCCCTGCTTGTCTTTTCAAATAGCGTATTTAAATACATTTTCCAGCTGGGAGAGATTTCATAGGGTGAGGGGAAGAATTTTGGGGAAAGGATGAAGATCTAAGGAAAATTAATTCTGTGGCTGTAGGAAGGGCTCTGAAAAGGGAAGAAGAACAGACTGGGCTGTAGGTTTTATTAGCCATGTATTATATGCAATTATGCACCCCCAAGTGCACATAAAGGCTGTAATAATATTTTTGAGTGTCTCCAGCTCCAGTTCTGTGTTTGATGATGTCACCAGCAGCTTGCAGTGGGTTAGAGGCAGAAGAAAGAGGGAATAGAATTTTATTCCTCATTTTGGATGATGTAGGAAGCAGGGATGTGTAAAAGCAATTCTTGGCATGGTGCTTTTCTTGAAGACATGTCACTCCAGAAGCAAAGGGGAAATTCATTCTGCTGTGGTGCCAGCAGAGGAAGGATGCTCTCATGCTTCTCTTATTTTTGTTAACTGTCTACCTTGAAAGTTGCTCTCGCTAGAAAAGAGCAACAGAGCAAGTGCCAAGGCTTCATCATAAGCTGACCCTAAATAGTTAACACTTGACCCAACTAGTAATTACCACCCCTGTGTTACTTACTGTCACATGGGTAGCTGAGGTTTTCTTGCTTACCTGGACTTTTTTTTGGCTTTACATATTCCACGTTTAAACTTGTCTGGAAGAAATGGGTTCTTTTCATCTCCGTTGCCTTCGGTGTTGCAGTGTCAGGAAAGCCTGAGAAGCCGCTCTGAAGGTTTACTTCTGAGCAGCACATGCTGTCATTGCAGGGAGGGGATTCACCCATGACATGGCACAGCTCTGAAGAGATGTCAACCTGCCTTAAAGCTCTGCTGCCATCCCGGGTCCCTCTTGACTGCACTGACATTTGGAATCTTGAAACAGAACCAGAATGTCACAGGCTCTGTGACAAACAAGCACATCATATGGGACAGTGCCTGAACCAAAGAGGTTACAGCCTAAAGAAGCAAAGAGCAGGATGGGAAGCTGCCCTCATTGAAGGAAACAGCCTGGCAGGTCACTGGTATAGCCACTCACAAAGCTGGCTGCCTGGCCTCCCTCACCAGAGCCATAGTCCGTATATCATTTGGAGGGCAACTAGAGTAGGTCTTCTGTAAAACAAAGTGGAGTCCTTCAGCACCCAGCTATATGTGCACAATACATGGATGCCTGCTTTAGTGCTGCATGTGCTCAGAAACACATCATTTCTGCTGTCACCCTGCAAGGTGTCTGTGTGGCTAAACACTGCTTCCACTAAAGGGGATGGGATGGAGGAAATAAAAAGCATGTATGCCAACATGCAGAGAGAGAACATGATTTTCTCAAAACCATCTTGGTTTTGTTTTCTTTTGATAGGAATGGATTTGACCCACCTCTTAATGCAGAATGCTGTGGCAAAATCAGTGTATTCAGAAGCTTGGGAAAATGCTGCAGCCTAAGTCTCTCTCTGACTATTGTCTCCGGGTGCCTTGCCCTGGAGGATGACAAACCAAATGGCCTGTTATCTGTGACTGTCTTTAGCAGAACACTGCTTCCCCTGTCATTGACACTGCTAATCAGTCACAGGCAATTCTCCCTCTGTCTCACACACATAGCCTTGGGCACAGGCTTTCACCCCATGAACAAACAGGGCTCTATAGTCCTAGCGTTCCTCAGATTCTTCGCTTTGGGGAAACGAGTGGAAGCAGAGAGCAATGCGAATTGAAAGCTTGCCACCTTCCGGACATTGCAGAGTACTGTGTCTTCCACAGAAAAAGTAACTACAAAAAGGGAACTCCAGCCAGCAACTTAAAGTAGATATGCAAGTGCCAGTGTACATGTACAAACTTTAGGGATGAAAAAGGAAAAGGATGGAGAAGGAATGTGAGTTGCATAGTGCAGCACTCTTACCCATCTTCACAAAGGCTGGACTGCTTATTTTCTCCTTTTATGTTTGTGTATGGTGCTGAGCTTGTGAAAATAAGGGACAATATAGCACATACAAGTATGTGCCAGTACGCCTCTACCCCTCCAACATATATCTTCTCTTTTCCCAGTCCCACCTGCACATCTGCACAGTGCCGGCAATGGGCTGGCACCCTGTCCTCTCCCACTGCAAACCCCTGCGAGCCACAGAGCCCATACCCCTCTGTGCCACACTCCCTCCTCCTGACGTGTCCTTTGCCCAAGAACACTAAATTGTGCTAATGCCTGTGAGAGACCAAACCCAGGACTCTTGTGCTGTAAAACAAAGCACAGACACAAACCTATTTTCATTCATAAGCCACCACGGTTTGAATTCAGGGCTCAGGAGATGGGAGGCCACGGAAATCACCCACTGCATCTATCTGTCAGGCACACGCCACACAATTCTCAGGAATTTCATACCTGGGTAAAAATGCACCTGCCCTGGTGACCCTAGACTAAGAGCTGTGATCTCAATTTTTAGTAAATAGGGACAGTAAAACAAAATCCCATGGTAATAAGAATAAACTCTAACCACAGGGCTTCCACATGAGATGTAAGCCATGGGCACTGTGTGCTAGAGCTATAGGAGGGTCTCTGCTCCTCAGAGCTTCTTTTCTCTTGACTAGCCCATAGACATGAACAAATCCTTCTCCTAGTAGTGAATAATGTTGCTCAGATGATGGGAGCCTGCCAGGTTTGTTTAACTGAAAGCAAAGCAAAACAAAATACAGAGTAAAATATTTTTCCTTTATTTATTTAATCTGTTTTCTAGATGAGTCCATCATTTGTGGTGGGAGTCTGAACAGACATTTGTGCAGTCTCAGTACAGCGTTACAGGTGTGACTGGGCAATGAGAGCTCTCAAAATCCCCAAGATCAGTACAGCTCTACAATCCTACCGTTTCATTGAAATTTCACAACATTCACCAGTAACTCAACTCTCAACACAGGAAAAAGGCCTGCCGGCAAACAGGCTTTGTTTCTGTAGCTGTATCAGATATCAGTGACACACTGTGTACATGTACTGGATGTTTACAGGTCTGGGGAGCAGTGACAGGGCTACCAGAGAGACACTACTCTCAGATATACCACATGAAACCCAAGGTTCAATTAAACGTCAGTGTATTACTGGAGAGGAAATCATGGCTATTCTTTCTGTGACAGAAGCTATAAACATAGATATTATTCCAAAATAAGGTCAGTTACATATTCTTGCAAGCTTCAAAAAGCTTTCAGCTCCTGCTGAAGAAGGCAACTGCAATAGAAAGTGATCAACAAAATAAGTAGGTGGTTGTATTTTTGCCAACAAGTATTCCTTTAACTTTCTTGCAGGAGTACGTTAGAGCCAGAAATTGCAAAACCCCATATATGCTGCGTCCAGCATCTCTCCCAAATATTGGTATCTAGACATTCATTTAAAAACCAGGTATAGGCATCGTATAGGATGTAACAGCATCCCTAATGTAGTATGATTTCATTTCTCTGAGCTTTACAAATCACTTCTTTTCTGGCCCTGTTAAGCCTGACCTGCCTGAAACTCCGTTCAGGCAACTCAAATTAATTCAGTTTCCACTCTGTTGCCCTCCCAGCCCAATGCAGTAGCAGAAATTGCTTTAGATATCTGTGTTCAGATTCAGGGATGGTACATTTGTCATCAAGAGCAAAAGGTCGGAAGGATGGTTCATCCCTTTCCTGCCTACAGTGTTGCTGCTTTGCTCTTGACTTTGCACATGTAAGAGCCACGTCTTGGTGTGTGCAGTGCAAAAAAAGGGCAACCACAAATTTGTCCTTGAGAAGCAGAAGACAACTTTTATACAAATAGACTTACTTTGGGTCCCCAGGGACATGCAACCCTGCATCACCTTTGGGATGCAGAGAAAGGCTTCAGTCTTTCATGCCTTTCTGCAGCCTTCAAGTGCTGCCTGAACTTCAGTGCATTCTTTCCTCCTGCTTTTGCCTGTGTGCAGATGTGCTGGTGTCAGCGAAGTGGTATGTTGCATAAACTGCCATCACCGCCTCCTCAGCAGGATCAGAATTTCCCACCCCTTCCAGGACAGCTGAGCAATAGTAGAGATTTTCCATCAGCTTCAGAGGCAAATGCTGCTATAGCAAAGATGATGACTGTAACCAGCATGCAAATGAGTAAAGTAATTTAATCTAGCTTGGCATCATCTTAATTACGGCAGTGTGATCAACCTTTTTGACCATACAAATTGCCTATGAAAAACATAGCAGAAACCTTGAGGGCACATTGGGCAGAGCTCAGAGAACTGTGAGGAGCGGGAACTCTAAGGGCAATTTGAAGGTGTGAGGTGGCATCAGCCTCCAAATAATGAGTCCCCAGACAAGATGGTGATTTAAGCATCCCCCCCTAACTGGGGATTCACATTAACCAGCAGGCATTATGCAAGGCTCTGAGACTAGCAGGTGTAAAGGTGTATGTGATCTGGTTACAACTCACCTGAGGCTCACAGGGCACCCTGAATTAGGGAGAAGCATGCAACTGCTGTTACTGTACACTGTGTTACATCAGGTCTAGGTTGCTTTTCCTTTTTGAAGGAATCAGGAATTGCGTATCTGCCTCCCAGTGCTGTTCTCTGACTGTCATCACAAAATTGTTGTCTGGCTAATAATGCACGTTTCTGTTATCACTCACCTTTTAGCAGGATGTGTGAGGTAAGATGCAACCTTAGGCAAAAGACTGACAGCTTTTGGGTTTTGTCCCACAAAACAAGCTTCAGTCCCAGGATACAACGCATGTAAATGCAGCAGTGTAACCACCTAGAGCAACATCAGCCCTTTGACTTGTAATTTCACTGTCTGCAGCGGCCTTGAATTGAGGTGTCCCTTTGCCTTGTCGGACCACCACAACACAAACCTGAAGCTAACTTCATGCCTAGCAAAACCAGGGCCACTCTTGAGACATGAGACCTGGTGGCACTGCTGCTGAAGCTGCATCACAGAGGTGACACCAAGGCAAAAGAACAACCTTGCCCTGCAATATTGCACCATTGTCTGCAGCAAAACCACCACTGCCAGCCAGTATCATTGTCTCAGGAGAGACATGTGAACCAGTATTAGACCATGGCAGAGCAACCTCAAAATTTGCAGGTCTTCCCTCCTTAGATAATTCCCTGAATGTGCCCCTTTGGAGTCCCAGTAAGAGATGTGATCGTCTGAGTGAGTGCTCTGGGCCAGGTTATGTCTGGCATGTTCAAGGCTTTTTATTGCAGACATTAAACTCAACATAATGGAACATTTCTTGGAATTTTCCACTAGCTGCAGAGGAGACTTTAGTCTAAATCCTTGTAGTTCCTTTTATGTCTCTCTTCAGAAGACACCCTAAAATTACCAACATCAACCCTGTTAAAAATACTTTGATTCCTACTGATATTAGCTACTGAATTTTGTGACTTGCAGCTAATGCTCTGTACCTGGAGTGAATCCCTTCCTTGTTCTCAGGATAAGAAAATAATCTCAAAAGCTTTTTGAATAAGCCTATGCAGTGAAGATTTCAGGCAGGGGCACACAGCAGAGCCTTTACAGGTGTACTCTGTACAAAACTGCAGACAGAGGTTGTTGTCTAAAATAACACGTGCTTTTGTAGCAGAAGTAACATATTTATGCTGTCATAGTTCTTGCACATTTATCTTTTATCTTTGACTTTCCCTCCACTGCCTGTGTCCATGCAGCTTTCCCCAAAATCTTACTACCGAGAGCAGTGTCTTTTTAACTACATCCATTTCTGTTTCCACATATAGACCTTGCTCCTCTTTTTACTTTTTGTCTCTCCCTGTAGCCAGGACAACCAGACATGCTGGAGTGACCTCGAGTTTAGGTTCCTCTTGTGATATCAAAGACAGTCTTGGGGATCCTGTGTTGTCCCACATTTTAGAAGCAGCACAATTGCCTCCCATGGCCTTTTTTTTTCTAAGATACAGCTTTTCCTCTTGCACCTTCTCCTCAAACCGTCAGCCTGGGAACACATCTAGTACTTAATCCTGAAATAGGAGCGAGGAGCGCCCACCACCCCTCCTCAGCCCCTGCAGAAAATTTCTTCTCCCTCCTCTTCTTACTGTTACCAGCAAAATCTGGCCTCAGCCACACCAAGCCCTCCGTCTCCCCAGCTTCCTCGCCAAGGAAAAGCGGGTCTCCCCGGCTTCCTCGCCAAGGAAAAGCGGGAGGTTTGCTCGGTTGAGGAGCAGGGGGGCGGGCGGCCTGCCCGGCACCTCATCACCCCGGCTCGGGGAGGGGCCCCGGGGGCTGTTAACACAGGGCGGGTGAGGGGCTGCTCTCAGAGCACCCCCAAACGCCTCCTCTGCCCCTTGATGTGACCCTGCAATTAGCTCAGTCCCAGCTGCAGGCGACGCTGGGCCGGCCCAGGAGGCTCCAGTAAGGCTTTAAGGGCGGGCTGGCAGGTTGTACTGGTTTCCACCTGGGCGAAGGGCCCTGCGGGGTGAGCCCCCGTCCCTCCCCGCGGGAAGGGGCTGCTGCTTCAGGACAAGGCTCCGGGCGAGGCTGGAGGAAAGCACCGCCGTAACCGGGAGGTACGGCACGGCACTGGGGGGGGGGTCCGGGGCTGCCGGCCCCGCCTGGGCGATGGGGGAGCCCACGAGCTGCGGGGCCTGCAGGCTGACGGCCGGGCCTGGGCGAAGGCGGCCGCCCGCCCGCGCAGCGGCTGAGGGCCGGGCCGGGCCGGGACCGGGGCGGCTGCTCAGACCCACTAGGTGGCGGCAGCTCCTTAAATTTGTGCGTTTGGCGTGGAAAAAGCGGAGGCTGAGGTTTTTCGGGTGGAAGTTGTGAAGGGAGCGGAGCGCCTCAATTCCCAGGGGTTCCTGTATCCCCCAGGCTGTGGTCTGGGCACAGCCCCGGAGCCCTTCTCTGGGGGTGTCGGTACAATTAAAACCACTTGCTTGGGGGGTTCCCTTCAGAGCAGGGGAAGGTTGAAGACCTCGAAGGTGTAATTCCTTTAATAAATGCTGCAAATCTGCTTCTCTAGCCCATGGCCGAGTGCCTTGCACCCACCCCTGCCCAGGCTTCGGGGTGACTCGGGAGTGGGTCAGGCCTGCGCTCTCCCTGAGGTGGCTGGTGTGCAGTTAGCAGAGCTGGAAGACCTCTAAATAGGATCGAATGTGTGTAAAAATTGCATCTACCTAAAAAGGCCCGAGTCTCTTGAGAGCTGGAGCCTCCCTGGGTTTGCAGCTCATGTGCCAAAAAACTTCAGCAGCTCTGGCTGCTGTCGCTGAGACTTTTGCTGTGTTCAAAATCAGTTTTTGAGATGTTAGCGATACCCAAAGCTAGAACGGGAAGCAGATTTGAAAACAGATTCCTGATTTGTGATAGTGTAATTAACTCCCACCTGTTTAGGTCAAGGAATGTTGCATCCTAACCCTACACAGGCTGGGTGATTTCTGTCTCTCGTCTTCCACCATGCAGATCCCACTGGTGAGGACTAAGAGCCCTTTCCTGGGTGGGGTTGCCGGAGCTCTTGGCAGCTGATGCAACCAAGAGAAATAGGGGCATAGGATTCATGATTTCTTTCAAAGCAAGCAGACAGTGGTAAGCAGAAAGGGAGTTTTGCAGCTGTGGCCACGATAAAATCCTCTGCTGTGTAACAGACTACTCAGAGGTTATTCTGTGTCCTAATTATGCTGCTTGGTAAATGGGAGAACTTGCATACAAAAAAATGTCAGACTTGCCTCCTGTCCTTCCCTGGAGTGGCACCTCGTGGTGGACTGTGTCCTGATACTGCTTTAAGCAAATGTAGCTCAGTATGTGCCTTGTGTTGTGTGAACCCTGGACATGTTCACTGTGTGAAATCAGCCCTGGCTAAAACCTTTACTCTCCGCAGATGCAGCAGAATTGTCATGTTACTCTGTTTAGAGACAAGATGTAAATGACTTGATGAAGGTCAGGTGAGAAGGTTGTGGCAAAGCTGTGAGGTAAATAAGCACTGGATTCATGGACAATGGCAAGGAGAGGGAGGACAGTTATGTTAACTCAGACATCTCGGTTCCCTTTTCACTGTTGTTGTCATTAGCTTAGTCCCTCCCTTTTGCATGCTCATTTGTACCTCTGGTGTGCAGTGCACACTATTCTCCTTTCCCTGGCTGCAGAGAGCATCCCTTTCCTACTGCAGCTGTGATGCATTTCATAGGAGTGAGTATTTCTGAGTGTTTGGCTGCTGTGTTGCTTTACTTAAGTGCAATGCTGGGAAGAGAGCAGCCCCAAAATGTTGCATTTCTGGTTCGTTATGGATTTGCTGGGAAACTTTTAAGAACTGGGCAGTTTCCCTAATGCCTAATGTTTCAGACTCACTTGCGTAGCTTTGTAGCAGAGTGCACAGTCACCTGGGCATCTCTAGGACTTGTAGTGGACGACAGGTACTATGGTTCTTGCTACTGTCGTTCCTAAAAAATGAAATATGCTTCATTGCAGGTCCATTGCCCAGAAACTGTGCCTTTTGCTGTAACAGCTCCCTAGTGTTAAAGGTGGCAGGCTGTGTTTCCAGTAGTCCCCATATAAGACAGCAGAACATGTAAGTGACTTAAAGATGTGCAGTCTTCCATTTGCTTATCTTCTTGTAGCTCACCAGAGGGTATCTCTTCTATGATGCTTATCACGCTCCTGAAGTGCTTGCCCAACTCTGCTGGTGGGGCTTGTTCATCCAGATTCTGCTTTTCATGGAACAGCCCTGCAAAACTGGGGACAACTGTTCCCTGGAGTTCATCTGTGTTCACCCCCCCCTTCCCCTTTAATTGGGATGTGAATTTTAACCTTTTTCTGAAGTGCCATTTTTTTCCTGGTTTCCTAGTATCACATACAGAAATGCTGATGTCCTCTGCATGCAGTTATCTAGAGCCAGCTCCTTTCTGGAAGGCAAAAGGGAGCTTGTTAACAGTTACTGCTATGCTTAATGGTCTAACTTGGTGGGGTGGAAATGCTCCCTTCTGCCCAGTGCAGTTCTGTTACCGTGGTGTGTCACTATGTACCCAAAACTGCATTTTATGTCAGCGCTAAAATGGTAACTGAGCTTGATACAGACATAAATGGGATGAATATTGGTAGTTTACACATAGCTCCTGATTCCCCTTGTGTGTCTGTTCTGTGAAATGTTTGGAGGGGCAAGCAAAGGAAGGGAATAGGGTAGTGAATTTGAGGCCTTTATTTCCATTTGCTGAAGTCAAATGACTGAAATTAAATGTGACCTGTCTGAAAGCCAACCTTGTTTCCAAAAAGTGCATGGGGAGCTGAGATCAGAAGACACATTACAAACATAGCAGTAGCATAACTTGAGGCAAGTGCAATCATTTACTTGACTAATGAATCCCCTGGGCTGCTAGCAAGAGAGCAAATCTCTCATTCATCTTCTTAATTTAATAAGCAGAGGGGTTGGCCTTAAGGGTAAATGAAATGCATAGTGATCCCATGAATGTTTCAGCAAATTGATGTACAATAAGATAAGGGAGATCCAGCAAATGGCTTACTTTATTCTGAGAGACTGTCAATGGGTTTTAATGGAAAGGGAGAGAAGCTAGAGCTGATAGCTCTGTATAGCTGTCTCCACTGCATTTCTCTCCCAATCTCTCCAATTTGTACAGGCTGAAACACAGGATTTTTGTTAGGATATCATCTAGTGAGCTTAGTACAAAAGTAATGCCTGCTGTGCTTGGTGCTGCACATAAGAGACCATTGAGCTTGCTGAGCTATGCAGCATGTGAAAGGCTGAGCAGGGAATGCAGTCTGTCTGCAGCAAATAACCCTCTGCTGTTTTACATCCCTGTGTGTACATACAGTGAGTTGTTGCTCCTTGGAAAGGTTCATGGAAGAGCTGGAGGATGCCTGTACTTGTAGGAGCTAATGAGGCTCATTCCTGTCTTTCATGCTCTTAATTACTTTAGAGAATAAATCAATGGTGTGAAACAATTAAATGCTTTAATGGCTAGAACAGTGATTGTTAGTTCTGCCATCACAGCAATTACTGTGTGATCACCTGAGTAAGTGTTATGCATTAGAGAAACTGAGGCAGAGATAAAGTCATAATATTGCTATAGATAATAAACTTTTTAGTATAAAAATAAAAACAGGGTAAGGAAGATTCTGACACATGCAATAAATTTGGTAGGTTTTTTTAAAAGAAACAAACAACAACAAATAAAAACCCCAGAAGGGAATACTTTTTAAACTTCAATTAAACCATAAACCATATAAAGTGACTTTTGGGAGGCTGGCTAAAGTATAAAGAAGTTGAAAATGGGAATGCTTGTTCTTGGCTATTCGAGAGAGGGTTTGGGGATTAGATGATCCATTGCTATTGAATGTAGCTAATACTTTATAATAAACAGAAAATACAGAGCAGAAAACTGAGCTGAATTATCAAAAAATTAGTGGCTTTTGGTATGTCATGAATTTTAGAGTTCTTGAAATCAAGCTGGATAGTCAGATTTTCTGTTAATGAAGGTATAATATACAGGTATAATGAAGTTCATGTATTGCATTGGAATCTGAAATAATTGCATTTGTGAACTCTCTAATTTGATGGGATGGAAGCTACAGAATATGGATTTAAGTTATGAAACTTCATGTATATATGCATTAGAATATTTCTGTATTAGAGTGAGATTGTTTGTAATGGAGTGCTTTTGGATTCTGGCCAGTATTTGCAGGGCTGCTCTTCTGGAGCTTGGTGACTTTAAGAATACTGTGTAGCAAATTGCTCCTTTTAATTGAGGTAAATAGTTGTCATGTGCTAAACAAGGCATTGGCATAATGTCAGCAGAATCATTCTATTTTACGGTTCCAGTTGAAGTTCTGAACACGAGTGACTGAAGACCTTGAAAATCTCAGTATTGCAATATTTATGCTAGCACAAAGCAAAATTCATCAGAAACACCAAAATGGTGACTGGATTTGTTGTAAACACACGCGGTCTCTTTTCACTTGGAAGCCAAGCTAAAAGCCAGCTTTCATGTCCTGTTGTTCCCCAGGCGGTCAGCAACACTGCTGCCAAATGCAGTGGAGTTGCACAGTGCCTGCAACTTTGCAGTCTGTTTGGCGATTTCTGTAGATGCCCTGTACAAGATGCTCCTGTGTCAGGGCACAGACTGTCAGTTTTGGGGTATGGATAGCTTAATGTTGTAACAAAGAAAATTCGACTGAATTGGACTGCTAATGGTTTTTTTTGTGTCCTTTGCAGTATTGTAGTTGTATGAGGATGCATGTTGTAGGAAGTATTTTTATTTGCAGGAGAGAAAACCATAACCAGGTGTTTAGGTTTCAGTGAGCTGGGGCAGGGGGGAAGCTTCCAAAGGGGAATATTCTCATTTCCACTGCAAGTAAATAAGAGGCTTGACATTAAATGGTCTGTTCCATCAAGCCTGTCTGGGAACTAAAATGTTTAGGTAGATACGTTGTGGTCAGAGCTGCTGCTTGTTTGTGGAGCAGAGGTACTGGGGGATGAAACGTCCCCATCTGGGTGTGTGGTGTCGCTCCTTCACCTGCAAGGTGACTTTGAACTGGTCAGTAAAGGCCAGATCCATCTCCAAATCAGACTTAAGACATGAGTGATGTTGGCATAGGAAGAGGAAAGAGAAGTATCCTGGTTCTGTAGTTGGGATGCAGGCAGTGGGGGATACATGTGTGTTGGCTAGGAGTCCCTATTGATTTGGAGCACTGCTAAGGTCTTGTAGAGAGGCTGCTCACTGCTATTCCAGTTTAGCTGCTGCATCTTCATCCTGCCTTGAGACAGGACTAGTTTTATCAAAGGAGCAACTTGGAGTGAAGGAAGGGACATGCTGTGGTTGAGCTGGAGGGACACTTTATTCCTGCTGGAAGAAGGGAGGTTGTGTAGGTCTACCCTTGCTCCTGGTTGTGAAGCTACCCCTCCCCTTCCTTGCAAGAGCTCATCAGATGTATTGAGCTGATGAAATTTGCTGAACTAACAAAATTATCCCTCTTGGGGTAACCCAGAAGACATACTAGTTCTGGGTGCAAGTCACTGGATAAGGATTGTAACTCCTTGACACAACCTCCCCCGCCTCCCCCCCCCGCCTTGCTTCTTGGTGAGTATTTCAAATTATGATATTACTTCAGCCAGCCTCACTCTTTGATGCTTTAGCCTGTTCTCACTTGAGAGTGATTTTGTTGTTGTTGTTCTGTTATATTAGAATAATGAATTTTTTTGGCTGTACTGCTAGCTGTCACTTCCTTCCTAAGAGTCTGGGCAACATTTAGCTGTGTTAGATGGGAAGAACAAATAGTGGAAAAGTTAAGCTGATTCAGCCCCGTGTTGACCTCCACATGCCGGTGCCTAGATAATGTTATGGTTTTTGTGTGAACCTGATGAGCGTCGGGGTGAGAGAGGCCAGCAGTCTTGGCTGAGACATTAGATTTTTAGTTCCCAGTTTGGTGTGCATAGCTCACTCCATACTGGGAATTTGTTATCAAACTGGTGGCAGGATTACAAAAAATAAATCCTTCCTGCTCAGAGACCCCAGGCTATTGGCAAACCTGTTGCACACGCAGGCACTGGACCCCAAGTGTCCCATTTCCCAAGCACCTCTCTTGCTGTGCTGTCTCTTTGCATAATTGAGAAGCATCTGGATTAGTGTGCTGTGCGGCTGATGAGCGAGTGACTCCAGCAAAGCTTGCTTTGAAATGGAAGAGCTGAATGATAGGGATATGCAAGTGCTGTAATACCAGCCAGGGCCTGAGCTTGCATATTCCTGTGTCTCTGAGGGTGGCCAGTGCCAGATGCATCTGAGAGGTGCCAGAAACTCCTTAGTGTGCTCTTTTAAAAAGTCAAACTCTTCTGTCCGCTCCACAGAGGGATGAGATCTTTCATCTCTTCAGCTGAGGCTCCATATTAAAAATGGTAGTTCTGTACCTTGTTCCAGAGCTTGCTGGGTTTCATTTGGCCAGAAGTCTAAAGCTCTCCTGTACTCCTGCCCCAGGAGGTTTAGCCTTAATGCATTTATCTGTGTGTACAAGGAGAAGGGAACATTTCTGTTTTTACAGATGGCGTGGATTCAGGAAATCCAGTCAGCTGGTGTGGATCTGGAAACCATTCTGCCCTTATTAACACCCTCCGATGATATAAACAGAGAATCCCCAAAGCAAGGAGCAGTCTAAATAAAACTTCAGGCCAAACCAGAACATCTAAGGTGTGCCAGATCTTGCCTCAGGGAAAGAGAGAGGATGGGAAGTGCCAGGAAAGGGAAGGTCTTAATTTCTAAGAGAACAGCCCCATGATTAAGGGAAGTCTGTACTCTTGCCTCTCCCAGAAGGGAGAGAGGAGAGCTGAGGAGGGGATATCCTAGGGAAAGGGCTTTTCTCTGCCATTGCCTTGTCTCTTCTCTTGGAAATGACTGGTGAGATCTAAGCCAGGGATTGTCTTAAGACAGAGGTTGGAGGCCAGAAAGTCTTTATAGATCTGAGCCTATATTTGCTGTCTGCCTCAGTTTCCTGTCTGTAGTACAGGAAGAGCAACTAAAAATATCCAGCTGCAGAGCAGTATCTGTGCCTGTGGTGGGAGTCTGGAGGTCTTGCTGTATGGCATGTCCTTTCTAGTTTCTGGAGGGAGATCTGGTGGCTGCAGGTATGTTACATCAGGGGTTGGGGATGTGCCACTTGCCACTAGGGAGGGTGCTACAGCTCAGGATACATCTCTGCTGTGTACCTTCACCCTGACCTGCATTTGTAGTGGGGAGTGGACTGTGGAGCAAAGTGATCTTTAATGGGGTGTTTGAGAGGCTGTTCCTATGTCCTGTCAAGTGGACTGCAACAGTTCTTCCAGGGTTGACATGTCCTATAAAGAGAGAGATGGTGAAGGGGCTAGAAAATGCTGTATGATGCAACTTTGAGAGCTGAAATAAAAAAAATGGAGTTTCCTCCTTCTTTTCTTCTACTGTCTTATCTTTTTCTGCTTTCCTTTTATCTCTTCCCTTTCTGTTTGTGTCTCTTCTTTCCCTATAACTCCAAGTGTAAGTAAGAAAGAATTTAATATGCTGAGACAGGAGAGAAGTTGTTCCATGCGTTGCAGATGCACAACCTGTCTTCATTAACTCCCCATGACATTCAAAATAGCGGGAGATAAAGACAAACTAAATCTGGGAAGACAAATATAAATACTGTTCCCCCTCCCTTCCTCTCGCCCCTGCACAGTGCACCCCCCTAGGGCATGCGTTCAATTACTGAAGATGAATGGAGCAAAGCAGTGCAGCATTTGAGATGCTTTGAACAGTGCTGCCCGCTTCTGCCATCAGATGGCCCCACACTTCACGAAATCTGCTCCCTGCCTTGGGTCCAGCCTGGGAGATGCTCCATGGGGTCTGCAATCCCTGCTTTCCGTGGTGGGGTGATACTTTGCAGGCAGTCAGGGAAGGCTCGCAAAGCCCTGAGTAGGTAATGCTGCATTTCCCACATCTGAGCTGTCTCTTTTTGACCTCCTAAGGTATATGGAAGGGAAGACCTTGGTGTTTAAGGCACTAGATGGGGAGCGAGGAGTCAGGCTTGCTTTCCTTCACCTCACTCTGTTGCTGTGATATAGCTTCTCCCCTGGGGTGTGGACACAGGCTGGTGGCAGTGAGGAGCAGGAGTGCTTGCTGGGAGAGGCTGCATGTGTTGTTGCTTCTGCTTGCCAGTAAATCTAGATGGCATTATAGAGAGCTTGAGGTTCTGATCAGCTTTTGCTTTGCTGAGTGTAGGCTGGAGCAGTTGTTCTGTCTGCCCATGTACTGGCTTGTTCTGTCTGGCTTGTCCCCCAGCTCATAGAGGGTTTGGGTCTCAGAGCTGTGCTGTTGTGTAAGGAGAGCTGATGTGCAGTGCAGGTGCAGAGGGTCTCATTGTGGAATGTCAGACACAGGATCCTATCATGTAAAATGACTGTTAGCATATTATGGGTCCTGTTCACCAGTGGTTAATATGTCTGTATAAGGCTTCATAACTCCTGGAGATATGGACTAAAACTTGAGGTTTTTGGGGGGGAGAGGTGTCTCTGCCCTGGGATTTACAGCTGGGTACCCAGAACACCCTGGCTTGCTCTGACTCAGAGGTGTACAAAGAGCTCCTATTTCATGCATCCTTTCCTGTACTCCACCAGACTCAAACTCCGCTCAAGTCTTACTTGCGTGGAAGTCTCTCTGATCTCTCAGAGCTTTTCTGTTGCTGCAGTGCTGCAAGAGTTAGGGTGAGCTCAGATTACTGTGAGCTGGGGTGAACAGCTTCCCAAGGAAGGACTTGCCATCTCTTTCCATTATAGTCTTTTCAGTTCCCTACCTCTCTGTGCACAGTAGATGATTATCTCACAAAAGCATTCTGGGTTTTTTTTCCTGTGTAGTTCAAATTATCCTTTCCTAAGTGCATTACCTTGCATTTGTCTGCACTGAACTTCATCTGACTTCATGCTGCCCATCCACCTAGCTTTGTTAAATGTAATTGAAATTGAGTTTGGGCTGGGGGGGTGGGGGCTGGGGTTGATGTAGCAGAAAAGCAGAGGCTTGTGCTTCCACGACTAAAGAAATACTGTGAGCTATTGCAGTTGTTGAGTCTTGTTAAATCCACTTGTGTTCATGTTACAGTGAATTAAGTGAACATCAGAAATGAAAAGGCAGAACATCATCTCTGCTACACCAGGCTTAAAACTAGAATAACTAAATAGCCTTCCTTGTGTGGATTCATGCTTCATTCTCCTTTGTCCGAGGTCAGAATCTGTCCCTTGGAAATTGTCTAGAAAGGACAACTTCTTTCTTTCTCTGGTAGAAGCAGACTGAGAGCAAAATGGGGATTGTTCCTTCGAGTCAGAGGACAACCCCTGAGGGTTCATTACAGCCCAAGCAGGAATCTGGATGCAGTTTTCTCATTAAGAACAGTATCTGCTTCCAAGGACTTTAGCAAGTTCATCTACACGAATGAGCTGGTGAATAGTCTTACAATTTGCTCTGATTGTTTCATTGTTTAAATTACTCCAAGTAACTGGCTAATCATAAGAAGTTAAGCTTTTAGTAGGAATAGTGGGGGTGAAGCCACAAACTACTGTTAAAATGAAGCTGCTTCTTGTGAATAGAATTATACAGTCCAGTAGACTACAATAGTGGGGGACTGTATTCAGCAACCCAGGCTTTTGTGGTGTAAGGTGGCATGCTGTTGAGAAGAACCCAGACCTCCATCTGGAGAAGTAAACTCAACACTCTTACCTGTAGCTTGCATAGAGGTCAGATGAGATGTGTACATGATTTTTTTTTTTTTTTTCCCCAAGGAGTCCATCAGAAATAAATGCAGGGTTCAAATTCTCCCTACTGCAGCCAGCAGAGGAAGGTATTTCAAAGGGTGCCCCTCTGTTCCCATGCTTCTTCCTTATAGGAACAGCAGCCATAAATCACCTGCTCAAATGCTGTAATCAGCTTGGTGCTGGAAGTTGGAGAGTGGCGTGTTGAACGCCCTTTAAACTCCTTTAGTCTGGGATTTTTAATCCTTGCAGCCCTGCTATGAGGAAGGGCTTGTGTCATCATAGTCTATTTACAGAGCAGACACCTGAAATGAGGAGAGGTTCTGGTTTGATCAGCTATCCAGCACCAACAGAGATGAAACGGAGGGGAGACTGTGGGTGATGTGGGTTGTAAGTACTCTGCTTGTTTTGCAGCAGTGACCAGCCAAGTTCTGCTGGAGATCTCCCTGCTGTTCCCTGTACTGCCTCACCTTTCCCTTTGTCAGTGCTTTGTGGTTCTGTTCCTCTCTCTCTTCCCTGTGTTCCTTTTAATGGTTTATTATTGCCTTAGTGGGGTTTTTCCCTCCTTCAGTTCCTGTGACTCACACAATGAACAGCTCCAGCATCCCTGTACATGACTAGCAGCTTCAGGTAATGTTTAGTGGCAATTAAATGAGATTTTCCTCCCCCACCCTGCCCCTTTGTTGAATGACTCTAAAAAGGGTTTTGGGGGGGGGGGGGATGCAGGGGGGAAATTAAAAGGGTTCGTAAAAGTGAATTTTAAGAAAAGCCTAATGAAGGAAATGAACCTCCTGAGAGATCAAAGCTGAACCTGCTGTGCCAGTGCAGAGAGTTTAGGCTTTTTCTTATGTTTCCACTGGCATGAAAGCACATGCACAAATATTTCTTCCAACAGCTTTAACTCTTAAAGGCCTGTGGGGTTGGCATTAATGGCCTATTTCTGTTTTGTCTAGTGCTAGGGCTCAACTGTTTCATTAGAAATTTGTTTATGTGAAGCCTCCTTTCACTTATGGAGAGGATTGGGCATCCCCGTGATCCATCAGGCCCAACAGTATAGGCATGCCACCTTCTCTAAGAACCGAGTCAGCTCTGTGCTTTGTTTTGTGGCATTGCTCCTGCCTCCTGCTACAATGCAGCTATGAAGAAAATCATAGAATCATTTAGGTTGAAAAAGACCTAAATGCTGTCCTAAGTAGGAGATACGAAGGCAACACTCCTCCACTCCCCTGGTTGCCAGCTCTGCCTCATGAGGGAGATGGTATTTGAAGGGGGGAAGTGGCTAATCACCTGGTCACAGTAAGTTATGGAAATGTTACAAAGTCTTAAAATTCCATTTTCCTTAAATTAAAAAAATAGGGGGCTCTCGATAGGCTCTGAGGGGGATGGAAATGTTGACTGAGTCGCATGTGGGGGAAGTTCCATTAATCATGGAAAGCAAACTGAAGGCTCTTAATTTTAACCAATTTTTGTAGGCCAGACTCCCCATACCCATAATTTTTCCATTACACATGTAATCTCCTTTCTGAAAAGGGCTAGGTTTGTTTAGCATCAATTTTTGGGGGTTGTTGTGGATTAGAGACTGGATGGTTCAAATTTGTCAGGGGCTGGCTCTGGTCTCCTCTCCTCATCTCGTCACTTGTCGCCCTTGCACAGGTCCCAAGGCTCTTACTTTTAAAGTGTTTCCATGTGTTTGAGAATAGAATAAAAATGGAGCTGCACAGAGTGCCTTATGCACTCGCAGCTTCCCAGAGTGCTAATGAGGAACATATTGGCAGTAAGTGGCTGAGTAGAGCAGTATAGCAGGAACAGCAACTTGCACACAGCCTTATTTATTGCAGGCCTGTTTCTCAGAGAGAGGGAATGTCAACCTGGATTTGGACTTTCACCTAATCTTCTCTGAAAGTACCCAGAGATATTAAGTGGCCACCTACTCGGCTGCTGGACTTCAGTTTAAAAGCAGATCCAAAAGCCTGCTTCTATGAAAGCAAATTATTCGCAGGCGCAGTGGTGGCTGTAGGTCATGGCCGTAAGCCTCAGGCTCAGTATAAAACCTTTGGACCCAATACTTTTGCGTGTAAGCTGGGGTGATTTTGCCATGGTTGGACTGCTGCTGGTGTAGCATTGGTGGCAAGGACAGGAGGAATCATGTCCATTGCCTCTACTGGGAGGTGATACTAAAGCTGCTACGAGAGAGCTAGTGAGAGTGTGCTCTTCACAGAACCTAGCCTAGGAGGAAATCTTGTTTCTTGTGTCTGCATGTTGGGAAGCAACCCTTCTGGCTTCCATAGCTGCCTGTTTCAGCAAGGAGGTGGGGAAGAAAACAGTAGGGACCAAAGTCCAAATTCAGTGACAAGCACCCAGACTCAGGGAACTTCATGGACATGTATGTGCTCATGATCACAGCCTGATTTTTTGGATTGGCCTGTTGCCTTTTAATAGGATTAATGCTACCTGGATGGACAAAAGGGAGGATTTATTCATGGACCAGCACGTGTGTTGCATTGCTCAGTCTCCTTCATTTCTTTGCCCCTATTTGAATATAGTGTTCATAACCTGGTCTGCTGTGGCTGTTCCACTGTAGTGCCCTGTTCTCTAGTAATATTTGCTTAATACAGAAAGCAATGAAAAGCATTCCTGCCTGCTATTAAGTCTGTATTCATGGGAAAAGCTGGAGATGTCTGATAGAGCATCTCCCCTCTGCTACTGGGGTGCTTCCAGGAATCTACAGCAGTATTGAATTTGGCCCAATGAACACTGTTACACTTTAAAAAGCTAGTCATTGAATTATTCTTATAATTAGTTGCCTGTTGAGATTCATGATTATCCATGTGCATCCTAACGACTTGATTAAATGACTTTGAACCATGCTTTCTCTGCTTTTTTCCATTTACCCAGATCCAGTCAGACAAATCCATGATGGAGAGCACTTTGCCTTTTACAGCACTGACCGGGTAGCAATTAGCTGACAGTTACAGCAACCTAAAACCAGTATATAGTTTTAAAGAGGTCTTCTTCAAGGTGAACAGAGGAAATTTAAAAAAAGAGTTAAGTTCTTTATTAACAGGCTGACCCAGCTGCTTCAATAGTGCAAAACTGACATTGCTCTGATTTACCCTGGCTGAGAACTTCACCCTCTGCATTAAATTACACAAATTACTATGAATATTGCAAACTACAGTCAGTCCATTCCTGCCAAGGGATGAGCTCATGATTCCTCACTTGTCTTGCGAGGGTTATGATGACCTAACCAGGACCAAAGATGCAAGTTCTCGCAGCTCCTTTTGACTGCTGTTCGTAGCAGGAATGGTGGCTTCTCTGAAAACCAGTGCTTTATCAGCTGCGATGTGGGAATGACAATTCCTTTTTTCTTCCTGGAGTTGGAGGAATCCTACCAGTGCGTGTGTGTGAGCAGGATGGGGTCTAAAGGCAAGTCTGTCAGCATCTGGTCATGTTATCTGGCTGGTAGAAGGTTATTTCTGATTCTGTGCTTAGTGTGTTTCTTGGTATTGCAAACAACATAGCTTACCCTGGGGATGGTGGTTCCCATTCTAACTGGGTATGAGTTTTGTCCCTGCGCAAACTTGCTTAGTTGCCTCTCAGACTTTTTATTGCTTATGCAGGGAACAAGGGAGCCGAAGCAAAGCCTTCACCTTGCTTATGCAGAAAAACCTTATAGTGAAGGAGGAAGCTGGCTCAAACTGAAGCAGATGCTATGTGGGAACAATTACCTGAGAGAAACTCTGGGAGGGAGTGGAAGAGATAATGAAACACCTAGGGATTTGGGAGTCAGCTTTCCAAGGAGCAAAGGGGTTAGCAGTTTAGAGTTGGAGCTTGCAGCTGTGGTGAGAATCAGCTTCCCTTTCTCTCTGCTCCTCCTTTTTCCCCTCTTTCCTCCCCCCCCGGCTCAGAGGATGGAGGAGAAGGTGACCTTTGGAGCATGAGTCACATTGCCAGCAAAGAACCCCGGCTGCAATGGTGCTGTGCTTGAAATGCAACTTGCTGAGCTCAGCTGCTGCTTGCAGCCCAGGCCAAGGCAAACAGCCGGTGTGGGGGCTGCAGCAGGGATATCGCTGGGTCCTGACCCAGCTGCTTGTCAGCAGAGGAGCTCTCTCCCTGCTAGATGGGGAGTCGCTGTCGCCAGATCCAAAGCAGTGTGAGCTCTACATGGATGTGAACTTAATGCCCTACGACTGCAGAAGAACAAGAGCAGGATGGGTGCCCAGAAATCATCCAGCCGTGGATTCCCTAGAGCCTGAGGCTTAGCTAGTTCCCCTCCCCTTCCTCTTCTGCAGGCAAGCACTCCTATTCCATCAGCTCATTGGAAAGGGCCAGCTTTGTTTTCAGTTTACCTACATGGCTTCCAGTACTGTTGATAGGGGATTTAGCATATGTGTTAATAGCAGGCTGAGCTGGAAGGACCAGGGGTTGAATAACACTCGCTGGGTTTCTGTACCTGTCCTGCCAAAAGCCCACTGTTAGTTAAGGCTGTTTCTATTCAGTCCAATAACAAAAACAGAATTTGGACAAATCGTCATTCCTGCAAAATAGCCTGCACTGTTCAAAATGAGTTGCTGTGTGGAGTTAGGCAACATCAATAGCTCAATGGTGCAAGCAACAACCTTTGCCCTTGCAATGCACCTGAAAGTAAAAATAGGGCCAATTTTTGGCAGCTGAAGGCCCTCAAGAGATCCTCTTGCATCTCGGAGCCTTCATCCCAGTTTGGTTTTAGACTCATTGTTCCCCCATTCTTCTGTGCCTCAGTTCCTTTCTATGAGTCTGAGCGTAGAAATGCTGATTGCCAGGGAGCTGGGTGCTTCAGCCTCTACTCCATGTTGCCTTTCTGTTGACTTCAGAGCCTAGGTCAAGGCTTTGCCACTAATATTGAAAGGCCTCTGTGGTGCTGGCTGTGGGTAACACTTCTTCCTTCTGAGCTATGGATCTCTTGAGCTGCTAAGAGAAAGTCTGAGTGTTAAAGATGGCTGATTTGCAGGAGATGGGCTATGGCCCAGAGGTTAGATGGATTGAGAGACAAAGAAAAGCATACCAGAAAATTACTGAAACCACTGGCTTTCAACCTGTGGTTTGTGACCAGTTCCAAGGAGTTGCTAAGAAATTTTTAGAGGAACCTGTCATCAGTATGCAGATATCTGCCTTATCAGGGAGAAACTGGTGTTTTAGGAACTTGGCTAATAATAATAATAATACAAAAACCCCACTTCAACAATCTAGGTCTGTAGTATGAATTTTTATGTAAATCTTGTCAAAACTGTCAAGTCTTCGATGCAGAGAGCTTCATCTTGTGTACTGTAAACCCATGTAAAGCGAGATGTGTGTGGTTTGTTACTTACCTATGTGGTTTTTTTAACCCATACTGAGGGGTCCAAGAGACTGCACTGTTTCTAAGCCAACATGCAGTTTGGCCCAATTCATATGTGGCTTCTATTCTCCCATTTTAAATCTAAGCAAAGACTGTAAAAGCTACACTGGGTGCATGCTGGAGGAGGTTTGAAATTCTGCTTTACAATACAGGAGATTACACTCTCATTTTTCTCAGACTTGATTAACTGGGGCTATCACAGGCAATCACCTTGGCTCCGGGTAAAATGTGTCCAGTTAGCAGTTTCTGCAGTAAGCACAGAGAGCGCATCAGCAAAGACTTGAAACATCTCTTTGTTCATTATTTGTTATTGTTTCACCTGCCTTGAAATGGTAATTGCAAGTGCTTTGATTCATGGATTAGAATGCAATTTAGTTTCAATTGTTGCAGGCCCGTCCTACCCGCCCCTGAGCCGGGTTTTGGAAACTTCGCCATCAGCACTCAGCAAATCCTAACAGATCCCCCCACTCCTGCTGCAGCAGCTTGCCTTCATGAGGAAAAGATGTAGGGAGGGTTATCCCTATTAAACCAAGGCATTATGGTGATCTTGTCCTATATTTTTTTTCCTGAGCTTTGTAATTTAGTATATTTTCCTTAGATTTCATCCTCAGGAAAGAATGGGCCAAAACTAGCTTAAGGGAAGCTGGGGCACTATGCTGATAGCACCAGCTGAGGATCCTGCTTTGTTTAGTCTATTGATTTAGACCCTTGTGGATTTTCTGTACCTGAAATATTTTTCATGCTGTAGCAGGAGCAGCTTTAACTCAGACTAAAATTTGCAGTTAAGACAGAGAAATGTTTAGAAATGTTTTGTTTTCACAGTGATCAGGAGCTGCAAATTAGCGTTACTGCTGGTGTTACCAGCAGGAGGTGGACGGTGCTGGGGATTGTGTATGTGATTGCCAGAGAAGAACTTTTGTATTTAGCTGTTGGACAAGCTTGTGCATGATACTCTGAAAACAAGCCTTGGTGTTAATCAGAGAGAAACAATTCCAGAGCTGAACACAATAGCAACAAGCCTGGAAGGGACCTCAAGAAATCATGTAATTCAGCCTACTGCTTCAAGGCAGGATCTGTTCTACCTAGGTTGTTCCTGACATACCTGCCTAATCTGCTTTTAATTTGCAGTGAGGGAGTACTTTTAACAGATTGAGGAGATTTTTGTCTTCCTAGTATTTCACCTTAAATCTCCCATGGTTCGAATTAGTGTTGTTATTCCTTGTCCTATCAACTAGGAGCAGAGAGAGAAGATTTTTTTTCCCTCTTGCCTAGTTGAAGACTGAGGGGAACTCATTGATCTTTCCTAGGCAGGACACTCCCTGATCCTTCAGCCTTGTCTTTCAGTCAGTGTTTTCTGGACATCTTATTCTTACTCATTTCCTCAGAACTTGCTCCAGTTCTGTGCTTTGCTTAAAATGCAGAGCCAAACACTGGATGTGGTACCCCTACCTGAGGCCTGAACCAATGCAGGAGGAGAAATATTCACATTTTACAGGGATCCTCTTTGTATTTGTAGGTGTTTAGCTCCTAGGAAACCCAGAAAAGGTGCAGTTCAGCTCTGGCCAGGCAGATCTGTGGGATGCTGTACCTACCAACTGATTCTACAAAGTTTCTGATATTGTTTGAGTTCAACAAAAATCTGAGGTCACATATGCAAAATAGAGATCCAGGGGATACACAAAAGCTTGGAAATCAGTAATATTCAGTCTTGCACAGAAAATTAGGACATCATTTGGACACTTGTAGCAGCCTTCAGCATATTGCTGCTACAGTGCTATCTGCTTTGCCATAGCCTGCTGCAGGAGAGCTGATTTGAAGGTCAAGTGCTGCAGAGCAATTAGTTTCGAGCCAGCCAAGCCAAAGTAATTCTGACACCTCGGCACAAGAGGGTGCAATAGGTTTGTAATAAAACCTAGACACGAGGTGGGTTTGTGCCTGCTGCTGCAATGGTGCCAGTGAAGTTTTTCCTTGCTAAGACTTGTCTCGCAAACCTAACATCCCATCATAATTGGTGGAGTTCGAGCTGTGTGAGTTTGCCTCATTATTTTCAAGTCCTTTTCACTCTGAGTATTTCCATAATTATGGTAATTAAACTTGGTGGGTTTTTAATTATTACTTTTTTTAAAATAATCAGAACTGTAGTTGAATTATGAGAGTGCCAAAATGAGCCTGGCAAATCATAATTTTTGGTTTGCTGCATTATAAATCAAAAGCAGACTTGATTTCCCAGCTTGCTGGATGTTTTGTTAACCAGATCACTCCAGCTCTCCTGAGGCCTCGTATG
Source organism: Haliaeetus leucocephalus (assembly GCF_000737465.1). Classification (NCBI taxonomy): domain Eukaryota; kingdom Metazoa; phylum Chordata; class Aves; order Accipitriformes; family Accipitridae; genus Haliaeetus; species Haliaeetus leucocephalus. The sequence continues at coordinate 8,567,010 of NW_010972742.1, read as the reverse complement.
CCAAGAGCTGTCCCTGAACGAACAATCAGGCTTTATAAATAGCAGCCTTAACAAGAGCGTCACTGCCAGATGCTGCTGAAATAACTTAGGGACTCGTGCACAAAGGAAACTCCCTCATCTGGGGGCAGCTGGGCTCCCATCCATTATCTAGGACATCCCCCTGCTTGTGAAATTTCAGAGAAGCTGTTAGGATGCCTGCAGATGGGGTCACAAGCATATTCCCATGTTTCTCAGATGCTGGGCTTGCCAGCAGCTCCTCCTGATATGCTTTGTGTTTACTACAGGAGTTCAAGATCTGAGTTTGATCTATTGCTTCCACTCATGTCTTGTATAGAAACAGCAGTAACTCCTCTCTGCCTAATTAGTTCTAACCAGTGTGTAGCTATGCTCTCCCTTAGCACGGCAATGACTGAGCTGCCTTCTAAGGATCCCTGAATGTTTAGCAACAATTGCAAGGGGTGGTCCAGGCTCCTGCCTTCCCTGAAGAATCAAGTTCTTTTCTCAAAACCCTTTCTTGTGCTTATTGCCAGTTCTCTTGGCTGGTAATACCAGCCTTTCTAAGCAATTAAGGTGAGTGGTGGACAACATACTCCAGTTTTTAGGTAAACAATGATTTTTAAAGTGCAGAATATGTGTGCAAGTCTCCAATAAGGCATTATTTAAGAAGTACTGTGTGCCGAGATCTGTATTAGAATGTAGTCAGAAATTACAATCTTGGCTTTTCAGACATCTGGGTAAGGTAACAAGGACCCACTGGTACTTGAACTCCCTAGGATTTCATAGGGAGGCAATGTCTTTTAGAATAAACTGTAAAAGACTCTCCAGAGGTGATGGAGACAAGAAGCCATGTAAACCCTGATTGCCTTTGTCCCCATAGCGTGCCTTATTCTGAACGCAGCCTGTCCTTTGCTGCTAATGTTCACAGACCAGCATGGTTGACATTGCAAAACTGTGGCCTGCTCAAAAGTGTGCTTTGGCAGGAAAAGAGGACACGGAGGAATGACAGAGATGAACTCTGTAGGGTTGGGCAAGTCATTTGGGGTCAGTGTCAGTTTTGTCTTGGAACTAAAGTATGGTTAAATACTGGTTTGGGTAAGTGCTTTACTTAAGATCTGAGTCTCTTCATAGTTTCCCATATATGAAGATGGTCACCCCTTGCATGAGGAAGTACTTTGGGTGCAATGACAGTGGACTACATATAAGTGCTATGGATGGAAAGGAAGAGCACCATATTGCTGTGGAAGCAAGTGATTTCGTATCACAAGAGTGTTCTTCCTGAAATACTTTCTGCCTTGTGTGTTGGGTCTCCCATAAGCCCTAATGTACAAGCTGAATGTCTCTTGCTCTGTCTCGCTAAAGGCTTAGAAATACAGGGTTTGGGATGGCAAGAACAATCTAAACTTACACGCTTCCATCTTTGGGCATCCCTGTGTATTAGGAATGTGTTGGTTCATCCCGATGCTTGAAAAATAAGCCCTTCTCTTTCCAGAGAATTGCAAATTTTGTAGTTATTTTGGTTGCTTTTTTCTGGTTTACTTGAATGTATTCCATATTGCGCAAGCTATGTAATTTCTTCTATTTCCTGACTATGCCTCTGCTAACTTTAGTTTTCAGGTTTCTAGGTAGGGGAAAAAAGGGAATCATGGGGGAAGTCATATCTAAAAAGGGAAGATAATGCCCTTTCACATCTGGAGCAGTGTTTCTCGCTGAGGTTGAACAGTTTGAGGCTACCGGATTCTCAGCATGTGGTGTGCTAGGTTTCAAACATTAGAGACACAGTATATCCTAAGTAACTGCTGATCGTGTACCACAGGGTATGTAAACACATCACCCCATGGGTGGAAATATTTGGCTAAGGAACACTTATTTGCAATCCTTAAATATGTGCAATAAGCGCACCCTGTGCTAAGCAGCAGCTTCTGTATGTCTTTGTCTACAGGAAGTTATCAAAAGGCTGAGGAAAGTAAATCTTATTTCAGGCTTTCATCTGAAATGAGATTTATAAATATATATAACATATTTGAAAAAAGTCTAAAGACCTTATGCATACCAGTCAGGTTCTGTGATCATTTCTGGGAAGATGCTGTCAACAGAAATGCATACATGTTTGCTTACTCATAACCACTACGATCTGTGGACTGTTCTGCCACTCGGACAAACAAGAACAGGAGTGACCAGCTGGGTCACCAAAGAGCTCTGTGAGCACCTTGAATTAACAATCAAAACATTCTCTGCCTTAACTTCATGACTGTGTGCATCATTGATGTCTCCTTAACAGGTGTTACTTGCTGTGAGAGCTGGATCTGTTCTGAAATGGTGATGTTGAGCTAGGTCCTTGGGATGGGATTTTCTGTCATCCTGCCTGTTATGGAGTCTGTTACACAGGACAAAAACAGAGATGTGAAACTTCTGTCATTATGCTTAAAGTATTTACTTCCAATGGAAGTGACTTCACAAACTGCAGGGTTGGAAGATCAGGTCATGTGTAATTTAAGTCTTTGTTTCTGTTCTTCATTTTTCCTAGTGTGTTTGCCCATGTGGTTTGCATACTGCAATGACCTACTCTTATGCATCTTGCTATGAAGTGAAATTCTGGAGTGTAGTGCACAAGGGGAGAGGTATTCCACAGGAGAATCCATGGAACCTATTTCAGGGAGATGGAAGCTGCTGGTATTTCCTAGTAGAAATTGCCCTGAGGAGGAGGAAAAAAATGAAGACACTGAACTTGTAGCTGCCACAGACTGAACTGGGCATTATTAAATATGCATGTATGTCTGGTCAGCACTTTTGCTCTTAGAAAACTGAGTAGAGCAATTCCTTGATTTAGTCAAGAACAAATGACAGTGCAGCCTGCCTCTCCAAACTCTGAAAGCTTTGCTTGTGTGAGTTTTGCAGGGAATGCATGCATGTGTGAGAGAGAAATAGGGAGAAACGTGGGTTGGCAGTTCTTCATTTCATGTTAAGAATTGTATATTCAGTGAATAGCATCTAACCTTTCTTCTGACTTTGCCTCAGTCTTCACGGTGCTGGGTTTCTTAAGTGATATACTTATTAGCTGGAAAGTTGCTAATTGTGCCCCTTAGTTCTCCAGAATTGTTGTCATGGTCCAGGAAATGTAACCTCTTTCAAATTCTCCTTGTGTTCTACTTCATCCTTGTCTGCTCTTCCTTCAGGCTTGCGCTGCTCTGTCTTTTTGATTTAGATGTGATGTTAAGCCTATCTAGTTTAGTCTGAGCTGGCACTTTTGTTACGGGAAGCAAATACTTGCAGTCACCCGTATCTACTGGATCCAGTTTCCATCTGTCTCCTTGTGTGGAAGTCCGTGATGCTTTTACACCATCACATCTCGGATTGTAGTACAAGATGCCCCTTTACACCTCTCTCACAAACAGCTTATGTGGTGCTGTGACCAAATTCGGTGATGGTCTGAATAGGTGCAGCTCTGTGAAACCACATGGAGCTAGCCTAGGCTGCATTTGCCCTGTGAAGCTTGCTGCTTGTTGCACTTCATCAGTGAATACAGAAGGAAAAAGAATGCTCTTTGTATTCAGACTAGAACAACTAGCTGCAATCCTTTCCCTCCCAATGAAACAAATCTCTTTGAGGCAAACTGCTTACACTAAGCAGAAGTCTTCAGCAAATCCTCTGCTACCTGACTGTGTGCATATGCTTCAACTTATGCACCCCATACATGCAAAAGGTCTCTTGGGGTTCTTGCTAGGCAGGAGCTGCATTGCCTGTTTTTCTTTAGGCTGTTCTCACCATCACCAGTTCCTGTGACACTTGTTCTTCTGCCACCCACCTTCTGTTTGGATACAGAATTTATCTCACTGGAAAAAGGGAACATTGGATGACTGAGCTCATCCTGGTTTAGGGCTCTGATTCAGCTGCCTGCTCCAATCTACCTGTGCAGCCTGTGGATCAGACTCTTGTCACTTGCACCGTACTTTCTGTGTCTTAGAAGCAGAAGGGGGTGGGTGGGAGAAGGAATTTGTTTGCTAATGAATCCCCAAGGTCTGCTTTTAAAGGATAAGAGGATGGGGGTAATAAAGGGTGTTGTCCAGGTGACACAAGCTTTGATTAGCTTATGGTGGTTATTTCCTGCTTGCTTCAAGCCATCCACCTACTACTTCTGCTGCCCTTTAATCTAAACCCTGGGTTTTCAAAGCTTGACAAAAATCCCTGAAGTTTTACTACATACAGTATTCTTTTAGTACACAAAATATTCTTAGCATATGCTAAAAATATACTGTGAGTACTAAAATTATACAGCTCTTTCCAGAGAATCTTCCTAATTTCTGTAGATTTAGTACATGTCAAGAAGCAATTTAAAGGTCATCTCATTTCCTTATGTTTGTTTAAAAAGAAGTGCTGAAGGCTAACATTTTGGCAAATGCTTGCTAGGAGTTGTACGCTTTGTACTTGTTTTTTTAGATAATGATGGGTTTCATCTTATGGAAGCAATCAAAATGGAGCTTGATTTGAGAAGTAAGAGGTATCACAAATTTTGTGCATATAGGTAAATATAACTCCTGAAAAGGCAAGATGTATTTTGTCGAAGTCTTGAACTAATTGGAAAATAAAATCTTTATCACTTTTTGTCTGCCTGCCTTTTTAAAGCATACAGATCCTAAAATGTCTTTCTAATGGCTTGAATTACTGTTGTATGACATCTGGCTGCACAGGTGTGGTAGCAAAATAGTTGATTCCTGATGGAAAGAAATGTGCATCTAAGTCATATGAGGGCATTACTGAAGTACAGTCTTTTGCCTTGAACTCCTCTTTACACCCTGTATTTCTGATGCACAGATGTTCCATCCAAGCAGCTTAGGTGAGAAGGGAGGATCTACCTTTGTTATTTTGAATAGCAAGAGGAATAGTTGGGGAATTTATGAACTTATCACAAACCCTTTGCAAGTGAGGGTGGTGTTCTGCAGAAGGGAAAGAGAAAGGCCTTCATTCAACAGAGAAGTTTGCTGCAAACTTCACTGAGCTAAACCTGGCAGTGGAATGAGCATAGGCAGCAGGCTGGCTGCATGATAAGGCATTTTTGAATGCACGAGTTTGGTGTATTTCAGTGGTACTAAGCCAAATTCTACCTTCACAGTGCATCTGGAGTATAACTCCATTTGTCTTAATGGAGATATATTCCAGATTTACAGTGGTGGTGAAGAGGGAAAAGATTATGCATGGAATGGGTGGGTGGTGGAAAAAAACCTTTTTTTCTTTTTTTTTTCTTTCTACTACCACAGTTTTCAGTGAGAGATCATGTAGACAGCAGCTTCTAGTCTGCCAATGCAAATTGAGACAAATTAGAGGGTAGATTAACTAATTATTATAATGTCATGGTAGCAATGCTACAGTTCAGGTTGCAGAAGGCATTCCATTATCAGCTCTATTCTTCACAGTTACCTTTTAATTGGTAGTGTATTTGTATATAAATTAAGGCAAGAAAGCCTCTAGCCTTTTGTTTTATAGTCATTAAAGAAATGCTTCAGTGAGTTTTGGACTAGAAGGAAAGAGGGACCCTTTACAATGATCAGAACAGACGGTAATGCCCCACAAGGGGGACATTTGTAAGAATGGAAATTCTTTTTTAGACCTCACAGTGGAATACGAGTTAGATACACATCTGATAAACAGGCTATTTTAAATCTCTGTTTGGGGATATGGGAAGTGAAATGTGCAGCTGGCAAGCTAAATCTCATCATGCTTCACTTCTTAGAAATAGACAGTCGCCAAACAAAAGGCCTTATTACAGTTATTTTAGTAATAACTAATATACATACCTGTATGTATATGTATATCTCCCTTCAGAGTACAGCTGCAGGAAGAAGCTGTGCAAAAAGATAGTCTGCATTTGCAGTGTTGTGGAGAGTTTCAGTCACCTCCAAGTCTTTAAAAACTTTTATGTGCACTTTAGGTGTAAACTGAGTTTCAACTTCTAATGAAAACTCCTCTGTAAATAAATAATCTACTTTTAATGTTCTATTTGAGAGGTCCTGTGGCCTCAAAGACAGAATTTTTTTATTTGAAATGTAGAAAATCTGTGCTATAGTTATGATACTGACCTGTTCATGTGTTGGGTTGTCTTACCTGTGATCCCTTCCCAGGCTTTTATAAATGGAACTGTTAAATTATGGCAAGTAGGATCTTTGGAACATCACCTGTCTCATGGGGATGCAGCATATATATATATATATATATATCTATCTCTGTGTAAAAAATGAAATGGTCATCTTGGAACCATTAGGTTTTTCTGGAAGGTGGGTTAAATGACTTTGGGGGGGGAAAACCTGGGTGGCAGGTGAAATTTCCCTTCCAACTGGAACCTCAGTGTTTTGTTTGACTTTTCCAAGAGGCTTTGGAGGGGCCTTATACACCCTGCCTGTCTACTTGAGGAGAGCTTGGTGGCTTGGGCTTAGTGACACACCTCTGGAGCATCCATTTGGTGAATTACCTTAGGGTAAGAGCACTGGGGGCTTGCTGAATGTTAATCAGATTATAGGAGCTGGAACCTTCATATTTGTCTAGGGTTCCTTCTCTCTCTCAGCACATCACACTTACTTTTGAGACATTGGGACCTGGCCTTCCTACCTATCAGGTAGAGCATAGGAGGCAGGAATTGACCCAGATGGGCAAATGGCTTTGAGGCTGCTTTCAAAGTGGACACATTCTTGCAGTGTCTTAATGAACCATTGCTTTTCCTCAAGAGAGCAACAAAAGGACTGTCAGCTCCATATATACTGTACTTGCACTTAAAAGCACCGAGACTCTTTCATGCTCCTGGGAGCTTTACATTTACTTCAGTAGGAAGGACTGTTAATTTAAGTATGCAATTGATATATGTTGTCCAAATCAAAACATCTTGCACAAGTGTGATTAAATGAAATTTCTCAAGTACCTTCTTGCCATCTGGAACAACTCTGCAATATTTTGTTGTCTCATTGACTTTTCAAAATTTAACTGAAAATGTATTTTCACTTATTCTTCTTTGGTAATGCTTAGTTTTCATCTCTATTGCACTTTTATGAAAATCTGCATATCCTTTTGGAATAAGCATTAAGGGGAGGGAGCTCTTCAAAGTCAGAACACAATCCTGTTGGGTCCTGGATGCTTCCATTGCACTGAGATCCCATCACATCCCATCCTTGCCTCTGGGGAACCTGACATTGCTTTGATTTTAGTCGAGGAGTCCTATCCAACAAATTATTCTCAGAGTTAGATGGGAAAGGATGTGTGGCTGATGTGATGCCCACAGCCTAGTCAGCTGATGCCACTTCAGCCTTAGAGGAGGCAGACTGAATTTGTCGGGTAAACGCAGTCCCCAAAGAAGCACGAGATAAAGTAGCCTCTCTTCGGCATCCGAGTTGCACACTCCTCACGTTGGACTATCCTGTTAAGAACAGCAGCCTTCCCAAGTCTGCTTCTGTGGAAATTGTGGTCAAAATGCTCACTGTATGAATTCAGAATATAAAATACAAATTAACTCATAAATGCATGGGCAACTTCAGGCTTGTTAAGACTTGCTGCAAACAAGCTATGCATGAGATAAAGGCTCAGCTAAGCAGAGGTGAAATGCCAAAGCAGGATTTTGGGGGTATAAAGGCACAGATCACTATGGTCATTGCCTTTCAGTGACCTATTTAAGCATAGAAATATGGAGAAATTGTTACACAGAGATTGCTGTGCATGTGTTTCGGGGAAAAAAACCAAGAAAAAATACTACAAATGTGCTGAGTATGGACTGAATTAGCTGAAACTAGCTTCTTTTTAGATACCTAGCCTGTGATTTTCAAATTTACCTGGATGGTTTGGTGCTCACTTTATTTCTTTAATGGCATCTTATTATCTGAATTACTTGAAAATCTGTAATTTTGCATTGTCTCAAGTTGTTTTAAGTTTCTTATTCCTAAGTGTTGCATTGGATTATTTTCAGTAAAAAATAATGCCCTCCCACCCCCAAAACTTGCTTTGCCTTGGATGCTGGGTGGGTGCAGTCTGGAAATAAACAAATTGAGAGACCCAGCAATCAGTCATTTAGCAGATTGAAAATATTGAGGGATTCTGTCCTGTAACATAAGTAGCTATTTATGTACTTTTTTGTGACTCACTATTTCTGATGTGAATAATTTACAAAAATAGTAATGAGGGAAGACTAAATAAGAAGTACAAGAATTGAAAAGGAAGAATCCAAAAGTTAGGTTCAGTTGGAACTGTTTGCAATTTGCAATGTCTATCAGTTTAGGCAACTTAAACATTTAAACCACAAAGTGAGGAAAGACTGGCTTGAGAGTACTTTGGCTCTAACTTTGAACCTAATGTAGCCCAATTAACTCTTGTCTGAATTTTAGTCTTAGCCTAAATCTGATCCTACTGAAGACAGTAGCAACATCCCCATTGCTATATGTCTGCCCACAAAACTGTGGACAGTACTTGCAAGATCCTGCTGATGGTATAGATTCAGAAAAATGTTTATTATTGTGTGGCAGAGGGGGAAAAGACTTCAATATCTGCCTTAACTCCATTGAACTTATGGTACTTACTTCACTGACACTGGGTGATGGTTGCCTTGGCCTCCTACTATGAATAAGAGGCATACAGGTAGGCATGCACATCCTGACACTATGAAGATCCTTTTGGAAGATGTTTTGCCCCTATGCTGACAAATGAAGGGGTCTAAGGTGCTGTGAGGCTCTATCTGGTACCTTAAGTAGGATGAATGCAGGCCTGAGCCAAGGTGATCAGAAGCTGAAGGAGTGGTCTGTAGCTCATCACCATCCTAGATGGGCAATAGAAAGGGTTTCTACCAGAGACTAGGTACTGTTTCTCAGTGACGAGACATCTTTTGATCACTCTTCAGTCTCTTGACTCCTGAAATTGATACATATAAGGCAAAATTTTTTTTGAAAGTTTTGGCCCACTCTCCTGCTGCTGACCCCAGTGGGAGTAGGGTGAGTACTTCTGACATTCCCACCCTCAAAGTTCAAGCAACTTCCTTTCTTTTCCCTTGAGTCCTCACCACGGATCTGTTGTGAAGAAAATGATGAGAAAATGTTCCTGCGTCTGACTTCTCGGTAACGGTGGTAGTGCTGGAGCATACTGTCATGTTTTCACGTCCCAGCTTGCATTTGCAAACTTCTCTACTAGGAAAACTACTTGTGTCCTATAAATAGAGATGGTTGAGAATGGTTTGATTAAAAGTTTGTTTACTGTTTGAAGTCAACCGTTTGTGGAAAGTATTGAGCCAGTTGGAGTAATAAGTTTTCCTGAAATACTCATCAGGAAGTTTCCTCAGGTTCAGGGCAGCTCTGTGACAGAGTTGTTGGCTTGGGAAGATGGATAAGGTGCAATTGCTTTACTGATTAAAGCAGATTGAAGTCTCTGTTCTCAGCCATGTCAGTCACTCTCTCACCTCCCTCTAAATCTCTTGCAGAACTGTTCGCCTTGTACTGCACCAGTGATGTGGAATGAAGCTAAATTTCAAAATGCTGGAGGGTTTAGTGGAGCAGAATTGTTGTTCTCTAGCCAGTCCTCCTGCTATGCAAGTGGACTGAATTCTAGGAGACAATAAATCTAGATAGCACAATGTCCCCCTTCTCTGCCCTCCACTCAAGCTCCTTACTGAGGAACAGCATGGAATAGGAAAACACTGTGGAGCATAAGATACTTATTTAAAGGCTTTAAAAATCCAGGGTACTTATTTATGTTCCTAAATTTGGATTTAGGTGGCCAATGTTAAGCACTCATCTTTGAAAATGCGGGCCTCAATGGACAAGCTGTAGGTTGGGTTTTTTAAGCTGCAGACAGATTAAGTGGAATTCTGTTTACCTGCCTGGCAGCCTTGCGGAAATAAGATGGCAAAGCCACAAAAGGAAAGAAATGTTCCATCATTTGGAGGGTGACATCATTTGCAAGTCAATGAATGATCTCCCATTTAGGAACTTGCATAAATGGCTGTTAATGGTTGTTTGGCAGATCCTGCCAAATAAGGTCTGGATTAATGTGGTCATTGTTCTAGATTTATTATTCCAATTTTTTAAAGAATACTCATATATTCAAATGGAGCAGAGGCAATATTTCTAGTGTGAGGCACAGCATGCTGACTTAAGGGTCACATGTCAGACACTGAAATTACCATCCTGTATTGTGGTTTTCTTTATTGAAAAAAAGAGTTTCAATCTGAATGGAAAGAGTTCCTTTGAACTTTTAACCATTCTTAGACCTTCTAATTATTTATTTCTGAAAGATTTGCATACACTTCCACCTGGACCAAACTGAACTCCTTTATCAAAGCTCCCTGAAAACTTGGGGAAGTTCTAGTCCAGAACTGGATTTCAGCTTTATGGCTTCATCCCTTTGCCAAATAATGTTAGCCTTTATAAGCAGCACAAGTAGCTAGAATTTCCCTGTCAGTTCCTATTATAAGATCCTGATTTTAGTTGATTATAACTTTGCCAGACTTGTACTGTGGAAGCTGACGTTTTCCATACTTGATTTTTTTTTTTTTTTTGAAAGTTGCAGTTAATATGGCTCATCTGTCTCACTGCAAGGGAGGGAGCTGGAAAATACAGTGTTTTGCTCATGTGCTCCTTTTTGAACTAGGAATTTTCCTGGTATAAGGAATTAGTTCAGATGTCAGCTTTCTCATTTTATGTGGCACCGATCACTTCATGTGGAAAGCTGGAAGTTGGGGCTCATAGCATAGATGTAGCTGGTTTACAGGCTTATCCACCATAATTTCTAAGGGGTACACGTGAGGGGGCCAAATTCTGGTAGTATGACTATTGCAGTTCTGGAATATCAAACTTTTATAATGCTTGATTAAAGAGCTTTCGCCTTTCTTATTTGTAGTTTTCACTTGACCTCTGGATTCTAGAAGTTTGGGTAGGAATCTTATCTCTTGAAAATCGGATGTAAAATATGAAAGCTGGAGTTTTTTGTGTTGTTGTTAGCAAAGTAATAAAGGGTTTATAGCCATAACCAGGATTTTTCTTAAAGTGCATGCATTTAAATCCTATTTTGTTTTTGCATAGTTTTTGTCTTGGCTATGTGTTTTGGTGTTGAATCTACTTTACATCTCTGGTAAAAACTTCAGAGTAGCGCCCTGCTTAGGACAATTCTGAAATGCATGTGAACCATGTTGTATTTACTTCTGTTTCTAGGTTATATTGCTGAATGCAACTACTTGTGAAAATGCAAAGAAGCAATGGAAATAAGAAGGAAGTGAACTTACTTGAACTTTCAGGAAAGAACTTAAACTCCATTTAACTTATTTAAAATGTGAGTTGACTGCCCAGGTCTGTTCTCGCACGGTTTGGATAAATGTTCCTCTCCTTAATCGCAGCAGAGATCAGCCACTAGTTCTTTGTATGTAAACTGTGTGCACAAGGGCTTACATTGAGGGTGAACTTCGGGGAATGATGTTCCTGGTCATAAAGCAATTAAACTAATATGTTCTGGAAGAGGATAGAAGGGAAAAGGGATGTCCTTTGGCTGCCAGTTACTATTCCAGCTCTGTACATTATATGAAATGCTGGCTTTGCACCATACAGCTTTTCTCTTCCACTGTCATTCCTCTACAGTGCTCTTTAAAAGCTGAGAATAATTTATCTTAGCATATGTAAGTTTATTTTTTATGTAATTACATGTACCATCATGTTAACTTTGTGAAAAGGTTCTGCCTATTGTCCTTAGAAAACCAAAGTGATTATCATTGGTTTGTTTTGTTACACAATTGTTTAAATTATAATAAGTTACCATCATTGTTTCTTGAGTCCAGCTGTGTTTATGGATTAAGATCTACTGACTCAAATATTTACAGTGTTCCAAAAATTATGAGAACATGCAGTGCTGGGGGTTTTCCATATGCCGCTTTATTTGACCGAAAGAGTTCTCTATCACAACTGGAAAATAAGTCTTGGTCCAGAATAGCTTTGTAAAAGACTGTTGGGTACCTCTTGCAACTGTCTGGGCCAGTGCTGTCCATTACTCCATGGTGTTGGTGTGTAGAGGCAATTCCAGGTTTCCAAGAGAGACCAGAGCTCTGGTGGTGATGGGTGTTGAACCCTCTGGAAAACTTGACCCCGTTGGGGGGGTACTGACTGAGCCCTTGACGTCTGGCTAAAGCCAGTGATAACTGCATCAAATTCTACCCCCAGGACATTCCAGTTTTAAATATCTTCTTGACATGGGTTACCTGCTTCTGCAATGTCTGTGCAGGGATATCCATTTAAGGTCTGGACTGTAGCAGCTCCCAGGAAGTCTGTGGATCTCTTCAGACAAGATTTGTGTGTCTCTGTCGAAGGCAGATTAAGGCCTGCATTTGTGTTTGTGTTGTCATTATGGGCCACGTCTTTTTGATGTGTGGAACTGGTGTTATTCACATAAGAGCTGTGTTTCTTGCAGGGAAAGAACAAGCCCTGATGACTTGAACCCCTACGCTGCAGTTCAGGAGCGTGGCTTTGTGCAGGGAAACACTCAGGTCATTGAAGCTGTCGGATTTGAGCATGTGCCTATAAGCCCATGTTTAATGCTATGTTTGTGTTCAAATACTTCCTTGTGCAAGGTCCGAGTCTGCTGCTACTGAAGCCATAAGCCAATATCAAATGGCAATGGGATTAGGAGGAAATTTTCCCTCTTCACTAGCTGTTCAGTAACTGCCTGCTGCAGAGCTCTTGTATTTTTCCTTTGTAGCACTGAGTACCAGCTAGTGTTGACAGCAGGGTATTAAATTTGGGCCACTAGTCAGTCACCATGGCAATTCCTATGCTTCTAAGAGGGGAGAGGAAGGGATGTGAGAGGTTGTTGTACTTTTGCTGTGCTTTGCTGTAAATAGAGCAGGGTGAGTTTGTCGGAAGAGCTGAATCATCAGATCTTGTCCTGTGCGCCTTGAATACGTCCTGTCCCGGCTGCTGGCCGTCACCCTCTGCTGTGGCTGTTCAGACTTCAGCTGTGGGCTCCTGCCACTTGCATTGAGCACAACAGACCTCATATAATTGCCAAGACAAAAAATACAAAGGAGGTGCCAAATAACAACTTAGCCATCATTCTGCTGTCCTTCATAAAGCACAAGCTGTTTAAGAGCAAAAACACCATGGAAAGCAGGTGAGATGCATGCCTAGCTTACCAAGACACTGCCCCAACATCAGCGTGGAGAATCTGATGGGACTAGAGTCTTCTGGACCCTTTCATGGGTTGTTTTTCTTGGTCCTAGTTCCACATAAGTTTTTAAACTGAGTACAAGTGACCAGGGTGGTCACTTCTGTAGAGCTTTTGTGCGTACCAAGTCTCCTGAACTAGGTCATACAAGCATGTGCTCTTACCTTCAGGTCTGAAACTACAAATATATTCATTACTGCGGTAAATGGGCTTTTTTGCTACATATATAACTTAGTCTCAAGTGTTTTGCCAGAAACCAGTCCCTTCCAACCCATTCATGTGACAGCACTTTGGTCACCAGTGAACCCATAGAAGCAAAATGCTCAGAGTGTTGTTAGGTGGACTGTTCTGTGCATAGCCTGGGAATCTCAGCTGATTGGCCCCTGGTTTGTGCCCTGTTTACAGAGCCTTGTGTGTTTCCCAGAGCTGTATTCCTTTTGTTTTCCATGTGTGATTACCTACAAGTCTGTCACTGGGTCTCATGACATGAGTGGTGTCCTCCATTTCATGTGCCCAGGTTTGCTGTGGGTGTAGACAGAGTCAGCACTCATCCAGTGACGCTTCAGTTGCACAAAACATTCATGAAGGATCTTGAAGTCTGATTAAAACTAGCTTCATGGCAGCTTTTTTTACCCAGAGTGTTTAAAAAGAGCAAGTCCATTGTTATTTCTAGCATTGAAATAGGAAGTTGTCCCTTTCATCTCCAAGTGATCAGGCTGATAAGCATGTGCTTAAAGTTCAGGAAGAGTTAAGTCTTGTCCTGGAAGAAGGCCTCGTGGTATTTTGTTTCATTAATAACACTGTAAACCCTGGGTTTTGTGGGTCTGAGGGTTTTTAAAATTCTCTTCTCTATTGCATGTATTGGAATAAAAGTTACTCCCCTGTGCATAGGAAATATCACTAATGGAGCTACGGATGCTTTATTTTCCTCTGTACCATGCTGAGAACTCACCTCATTGTGTCTGCCTAATTATAGACTGAAATACAATCCTCCGTCTGTCTCTCTCTATTGTTAATCACTGTGAGTTTGGATAAAAATATTAACCCAAAGTACGAAGTAGTGTAAGTATGAAAGCAGTATGAAGACAAAGCAAGAAAGCCATCTGTTCTCTTCTTTTCTTCCTTTGGCATATGGAAGCATGTTCTACTGCTAAAGTCCACATATTCTTCCTGAGATGTTTGTTTTGTTTCATTTATATTTAATTTTTTAATCACAAGTATCTGTGTATCTGTAGGTGTGAATATCAATGTAGTGGTACAATGGAAGGTGGTTGATAAAGCTGATGTGCTGAACAGCTGTGCTCTATGTGGGGTTTTAAAAAAAGTTTGAAACATCCAAAATGTATTCACCATCTCTGGGGCTTTGTTTTTAGTGAGTTTTTGAAAATACAAGATTAAACCGAGTAAAAATAATGGCATCAACTCCTTTTAAGTTTGTTTAATACTGTTGTTAATGGTATCGTGTTCAGAAGCTAATAAATTTGCTGAAGTTGTAGTCATTTGGATAAGTGCTATATGCTAACTGCAGACTATGTTTTTCTGGAATCTTGAGGCAGCTGATCTGTTTGACATATGGATGGAGATGAATGTTTTGCCCATATTTAAAAATATATTTTTAACTTCAGGGGGTGAGAGTACTTGAAGTAGAAGGTCCTGGCAATGGATCGTGAGCTTCGTCCTGCAGACATACAAACATGCATGGCTTCTGCATTGTCAACACAGGTCTGAAACCAAACACAACCCTATAAAGAGGTGTTGATGGAAGCTACTTCAAGTGATGGGCACTGGCACTAAGATAGAAAATCATGCCCTGAGTGGGTAGCAGGCCTTTTTCAGAGGCATAGGTACATGCTGCTATTTGTGAACTTTTGCTTGCAAAGATGATGACTTCCAGCAGAAAAGGCTGTGATGAAATAAATGGTGGGAGAAGGCGGAGTGCTGAAGGAGAGGGAGTGGAATACATGAGCATTGCTAGCCCTGAGCCTGATCCTAGTGACAGCCAATGTGGTCATTTAAGAGAAGTGTTTCATAGGGGTAAGAAGGGCTGAAGGTGTAAACAGTCCAGTGTTCATTAACATCTCAATGTTTGCCTTCAATCAGTTGCTATAATGTCTTTTTTGCATAAGGTATTAAATATAAAGACTGTTCTTGTGACATCTAGTTCTTTCATCTGGGGGATTACAGAGATAAATATCAGCTTAACACTCCAGTAATTATCTAGTGCGCTTTAATTTTGCTGATTATAGCTGTGAAATTTCTGAAAGTTTGCATCAAATTTGGCTTGTTCATTAAATCTCTGTTGGAACTATAGCACAAGTCAAGTTTGAAGGTGACAGATACAGGAGTTCAGTTATACGTGCATAAAACTTGTTTGGCTTACCTGGATGATATCAAAGTGTATGTATTTATTAAAAATATGGATATTTTTAACCCTGATGAATGTGTGAGAAACTAGCAGCTTTAAAAAACACTATTTTGGAAGATTCACTTAAACCTGAACAGTAATGAGCATTACCATGCCAACTGCTCAGACAAGATAAAAGAGAGAAAAGAAAATAACCTATAAATATCTGTGATAATTCTTTAAAACTCCTGTTTTTATCAATTTGTAGGGGATGAACGTTTGACCAGCAGTCACTGTGAACATAAGACAGAAATAGCATTCATAGAAATCTCAGATGATAACACATCACTAGCTTCATTGTATATTTTCCGTTTCATGGTGACTACAGAGGACCAGAGTCCACAAAACAGTCTGTGCTCATACAAAAGGCACCCCTGTATAGCAAATGAACAAAATGTTCTTGGATCAAACTCCAGTTTTTATTTCTTTTTAGGCCAGAAAAAGTTATTTGAATGCTCCCACAGCTTTCCTCTTCACCTCTTGTACTGTTACATCCTCTGACATCATACTGTGCTTCCAAGGAGAAGTTTATGGTGTCACGAAAAGGGCCTCAGAAGTTCAAGATGCTGTGACACTGAGAGAAAGTGTCTGTATGTTTTCAAACATTATGGAAATTGTAAGCGTGCTTTCCAAAACTGTCAGAAATATATGCTTTGAAAAGATGAATGCCTGTGTGGGATTAACTCCTCATGTTACACATGTACTCTGGAGTGTGTTGTTTTCTCCCACTGGTCTCTGGAGCCCAGTATCTCAAATGGAATCTGACACACCACACCAGATGCTAAATGAGGCCTTTCCAAATTGAGGTGTGTGTTTTCTGTGCTGAATGTAATCTTTCCAGACCTAGTTTGTGTAAGTCTGATGGGAGTTGTCCTGCTGTTTTGGAACAATTCACCTGGCTCAACCACAGCCCATCTTTGTGTTTGTTGGTGTTAACAAATGCATGTGGATGGGTCCCTTCTCCCTCTGCCTCTGAATTGCCCCCAGTTGAAATGTCTTGCTGGTGTAGTTGGTGTAGCTAGCTGGTGGACATATGGAGCGTATTTCTAGGAAATGTTATGCAAACCAGTTCCAAAAAAGAGGCAAGCATAGGAAAATGATGTTAATGCTATCCCTAAAGCAGATAAAATCCATCTCATATGTTATTCCTCTTTTTAAGAAAGGAGAAGCAAATAATTATAGCAGCTGTTTGTCCTATAACAAACTGGCACTGTGTATTCGTAGCTAACACTAAACAGCTGATCTGTTGTGGATCCCAAGACTCTTCATAATAAGATCTTGAAAGACAGGGTTTACCTGGATATGAAACAAGAAATGCTCCAGTAACACTGGCACTCACTAACTCGGAGTACAAATGGCAAATCAAAATAAGCATAACCAGCTATGACAGATATCTGGCTTGGGCAGGAGATGTCCCATACCTCATCTAGAAGGAAGGGGGCCATGAGATTGCCTAAACTTGTGTAGTTTAAAGTACTGACATGGTAGATGGCACAATGTTGTCAAGCCCCCTCTTCATGTTTGACATAAATGTTTTGAGAAGCTAGTTCTCTAGCTCCCCTGATGAGGTTGTCCATGATTTCTAGGTTGAGAAAGAGGGAAGATGGATGAATGTGATTTTTTTTTTTTTTTCTTTTCGATGGTTTTAGGCTAGTGATTAGGGTTCTCAGCAAGCTGAGCAGAGACCTGTACTCCTGTCTCTGCCCCCCCCCCCCCGGAACTCCTAAATATATAAAAGTTCACTAATCTTTGGGTACAGTACAGTGCCTCTGCCATGTTCAGTGTGGCACTGCATGATGTCTGTCTTTTGATGATGTTGATCTGTCTGTTATGCTGTCTTCTAGATAAAATGCTGTTAACACATCATCTTTTAAAGCATGAGACATTCACATGGCAGTGACAGGTAATATATACTTGTTTCCCTGAAAAAAAAAAAATCTTTTCCGTTAGCAATGACTTGCTGATTGCCTATTTATTTTCACAAATCTTCTCATGTCAAAATATTTTGATAAAAGTCTGGCCCATATTAAATAATCAAGAAAATAATTACTACTTCCAATTTCATTTAATTTTTGACTGTCAAATAATCTAACAAGCTTATTTTTAGATCTCAGGAATACATCTTGTAAGGTGCTGCAGTGAGTGAGCAAAGATGGTTTGTACTCAGCAGAGGTTGGGGAATGGAGGGAAGCAGCTGATTTCAAAGCCTGACATACATTAGGATTGAAAGGGAGAGAGTGTGGAGAAGGAAGAAATACTTTGTGTGCAATCTTGACCCAGCAACATTGGGTTAATGATCACAAAGTGGCAGCCAAATTGGTTAATTAGAGAATAAGTGCCTGCTGTTTGCATCTGTCTCATTAAGTCTGAAGAATAAAGCTGCTGAGAGGTACTGAACAGTGCTGGTTAGCAGGGTGCTGGCTGTGGGGTGGTTTGGGTACTGATTCACTGGAATTGTTTCTTGAATTGTTGAATTTGACTTCTATGGTTGTGTGTCTTGTCATATGCTCCAGAAGTTGTATACGGGGTCAAGCACTGAGCTGTAAAGAATGTTTATGCTTAGTTTGATATGCCGGTCTGAAACATTACTGTAAAACCTCTTCATTTTAACATGCAGCAGGAATTTCCTGTATTTATGCCATTAATGTTGAAAATATCGAACTTGCAGAGAAAAGGTATGCAGAGAGGAAGGGAGTTAAGGTAGGGCGGGAGAGTGAAATTGCAGGTTAAGGGGTTGATTTTTAAGGGAGGATGTGGGCTATTCGAACAAGTCTTTTCAGGCTGTCCCCAAACATCTGCCAAGTGTGAAATTCCTCTTTGGACACTAGTGTGGCACTTCTGGGACTGGCAGGAGACCTTGTGTTAAATAGCCAGTATGAGATTTACAGGAACCAGGCCTGAGTGGATGGGACTTGAGAAACCAAAGTGCTTGGGTTGCCTTTTTTGCTTATTTGTTTTTGTGGTTTGTTTTTTTGGAAGGCGAAAGCCAGTGAAAGGGTAGTGAATCTGCCCAGATAGGTAACTCCCTGTTGCCCTGCTGGGTATGAGGGGGGAGGGGGGACACAGAAAGATGAAGAAGGTATGAGGTGGTGCAGGTAGAGCATGGCAGGTCAAGAAAATGTTTGAGGAACAACTGTCACGTTTCCCCTGCAGTCCTTGCATGCACAGGATGCACAGGTTAGGATTCAGGCGGTTACTAGATTTGCAAAAGTAAAAGTCTCGAAAGGTGGCATGGCACAGGGGACTCCAAATCAGCATCAGTAACAGTGAACTGAGGAAAACCAGTCCTGGGGCCTGTTAACAGGCAGGTGTAATGTGAGACTATTCTCTTAAGGCTGTTTCTTGTGGTCCTTTTTCTTCCAAAGGCTGAGCGTTAACTGTATTTAGAGGCCCGATGTGGGCAGAATGATAGTCTGCTTCATGAGAAAGATGGTAATTCGGGGCACTTTCCAGAGCATGCTGAGGCCATTAGGGACCTAGTCTAAACGACAGTCTTTCTCCATTGACTTTGAATCAGGTTGTTGCATCCTACAGCTGAAACTTCCAGCCCCCTCACAAGGATTTTGGACACTTAGTCCCCCATGGAAAATTAAAATGAGATTAGAAAAGCTCAGCCTGCTATTCTAAGTGGATTGAATCAAAAGTAGGAACAGGCTTGGGGTTTTGTTAACAATCAATTGAAACTTAATACTGCAATCACTTTCAGCATCCACAGGGAGGGAAGGTAATATCTCTGGAAAAAGACAGTATTGTATATCACAGAATTGAATATTCTGCATGGAATATTTATTGGAAAATGATTTACATTCCCGTAATTTTCCCCTACAAATGTCTGCCCTTTTCTGGCTGGAATTGTCTTCATAACCACATCCCTGTTTCTAAAACTGCTAATAGAGCTGATTTAAGTTGTTCATATAAAATGCTTTTCATGGAGAAAAGAATTGTTCTTAAAGTGCATCTGACTAAAATATGCCAAGGTTATTAGCACTTCACATTTTGCAAATGAATTCATATCTTATTTAAAATTTTAATTGAACATACATGGCTTGCCTTTTTAATAACTTTCCTGAAAAGATTATTCTTCTCCCAATAAAAACCAGACTGTGCTCACTAAAGAAAAATCTAAGGAAAATTTGAGCTAAATTACCCTTTCCCTCAAAAAAGATGTTTGATGAAATAAAGTAGAAAAATAGGTCTCTTTGGGGCCTTGCAAAATGCAAATCTCTCTTAATGGGCAGGTTTTGCTTGGCTGTTAACTAGTTGTAGCTGTTCTTGCTTCATTTGGTTTGCATAACCATGGCCTAATTCAAAACTATTTTTTACTAATGCACCCCTTTGTTACTACTTCTGTGCTAATATTTTGGCATTTACCCATTTCCTTGATAGCGTCGTATCTCCTTCCTACCTGGCCCGCTTGTGTGGTGTGAATGGCAGTAACATTTGTGCCTGAGCTGGCGTCTATCCCTGCAGCGTGTTCCCCCTTGCTGTCTCCCTGCCGTCCCCCTCACCTCTGTCATGAAGGTGTTTGGCCCTGTACGGAGAAGGGATGCAGGGAACAGAGGATGAGACGCCTGCCCTGTGCCCCAAAGGGATGGTGGAGAGGCACGAGAGGCCCGGCAAAGAGGAACAGGCAGTGGGGTAGCGTGCTGGACCCTTGGGCAGGGTGATGGACATGGTGGGCACCATGACCAGGAATGATGGGCCTGGACCTTATCCATCTAGCTTGCAACCTACCTGACAAAGCTCTTGCTTTTTTCTCCATCAGGACCATGGGGGTTGAGTACACCCTTGTGTTAACTCCTCTAGCGCAGGAGTGTTTAAGTCCACCTTTACAGGTGATGACCAGAGAATCCAGCCTCTATTAAAACCCAGAAAGATTAAAGCAGGGCAAGTCCAAAGAACTTTGATGGCAAGCATAAGTACTCAGTTTCCAACAAATAGTTGTTCTGGATTTAATTCTTGCCATACATAAACAAGGGCTCCACCAATTATACTTTGATATTAGAATTAGTTTGATTTGAAATCAACCAGAACACTTGCATCCTGGCAATAGATCACTTTTATGTTGCATGTGGCTCCATTAGGAAAGATTTGATGTCACTGTCAGGGTAAAATTGCTGATTTCAATCTTGCCTGGTTTCCCTCTTTGCAGTTTGGCAAGTGAAGAAATATTTTGCTTTTCTGTGTAGCTTCCCATTGAATAACTAGGGCATCTCAGTAGTCTCTTAAAAAAAGGCTGGCAGCTGCCATCTTAATGGTCTCAAAAAAGTAAATCATGTCAAAGATTTTTTTTTTCTTTGCTGACTTGCAGCTGCTGTGTTCATTTTTAAGGTGGGAGTCTGTGGGATCCAGCCTTTAATTAAATAAATTTTGAGAAGTCTGTTGCATGGGTGCTGGACACTTCACCAGGATACACAAGACATTGTCTTTCTGGGTTTTAACTCCAGCTCTTTGTACCTGTAAAAATATTGATAACCCAATATTACAAAAAAGGGCACACTTTCTGCCCTGAGGCCCATGTTTGACTGAAGAATGAGCAGAATGGGTAAAAGCAGAGCAGCAGGGGCAGCTGGAGAAAGGTGTTGCCATGTCATTGAAATATGGTCCCAGTTCAGCTTCATTCTTTACCAGTACCAGAAACTGCACGTTAAGCAGTCCCTCTTTCCTGTGACACTGTATGACAATGTCTATTTTCACACTGATTTCTTTTTTTCTTCCTCAAATTTTAAAAGGGATATAATAAATGTAAGATCCTGGTTCATGTGGCATTTATGACTACTGCACTATTGTTAGGATGTTGGCCTGTCTATTCTGAATAACTAAAGCTACAGTTCCTGCCCCATGCAAAAATTAACTGTATGTTCCAGGCGGGGTCTAACCACATTTTCCCCTGACTCACAGGCACGAGAGGGTCTCTGGAAGAGTTTGAGAGAGGTAATGTCATGGGAGGCAATGTCCTGAGTGAAATATTCTGGTGTTGACAATATTTTTGTTAAAATTCTTCAGACAAATCTATGTGGAATATAACTGGTTTGGATTTACATTTAAAACACAAAACTAAATTGAACTCTGCATTTCCAGTCGTCTTCTAGGCACTGTTACTTTTTGACTCAGGCTTAGCGCTTACGTGTATTGTTATTATCAGTGGTATGTTAAAACATTATGGCCAAGTACCGTACTCCCTGTGATATTTAAATATATAACATATTTGGAGTTCTTTGCTTTTATTCTAATCTTTCAGCAACCTTAAACTTTTTGACTTCTCTCTCAAACCAAGGACAGACCTTTTTTCTTCATCAGGGAATTCTGTTTTCAATCAGAAGGTGTCAGCAGCTCAGACTTCAGGGATACTGTCAAGTAGTGCTAGATTATTGATACTTTTGCAAGAATGACCACACCAAAACACTAAATGTTTGCAGATACTCTGAGTCTGTGGCAAGGGTAGGAATAAGTGCTAACATGCCATGAGATACATGTGGGAGATTCTTTTTTACTTAATAAAAAGTAAAGAAAACTAGAATTCACATGACAAGCCATTTCTTGAAACTTTTCTTTTGTTTCTTAAAGCCAAGTGTGATGTCATAGGGTTTGGATCTGATAGAGAACCCAAATCTTTGCAAATACTGTGGAAGACTTTCCTAGAGCTGGGTACCTGGCAGGAGCCCATTTCTTTTCAAGTAGTTCAGTCAAGTGTTCACATCCTGCAGCATTCATCCATGTTGCACAGAACCTTTTTTGCAACTGGTTTTTGGAAAATACTGCTTTATTTCTCAGTGTAGGAGCTCAAGACTTATTCCACACCTGTTCCTCTAATACACCTGTGCTTCCAGGATCCTCATCAAATAGGCACAATTTATACTGACAAACTACTTTTGCTGATATTAGTTGATAACTATTCAGTGAGTGAAAAGTGCTGATAAATGTGCTTTTATATGGCTGCACTGGAAAAGCTTTTACTGGCATACATTACAAAAGCTGACCCTGTTCCTCACTTTAATTGACATCGATGGACAGACTGGCAAGTTTCTTGTGTAGATTTAGGATCTGTGCTGGAGTCAAATATCTTCCAGACTTTCACCAGGGCTCTAGCTCTTAATAATTTGGTGGGTTTTTTTGGAAAGCCAGAATTTAGACACAGTATATGTGTGGCATAGTGTGGTAATCCCCTTGCTTGTGCCAAGCAGGTTGGCTCCAGCTCTGCACCTCCCTGGCAGTAGCTTTGGCGGGCTTGAATTTAGCTCTTGGAAAATGTTGTGCTGGGGAGTGGAAGAAAAGGAGTTTGGCGTTTACAGGGCCTTGAAAACAGAATGCTCTTTTTCACAGGAGGATTTTAGGATTGGTTTGGGGGAGGGAAGCAAGAAGCACGTTGAGAGGTAAAGGGAATATCTCATTAATGATTTACTAATGAGCTGTAAAAGTTCTGACTCCTTACAACTTCTGAGGATGGAAAATGTCTCTTGGAATGCTGCAGCCCCACAAAAGCTGGGGCAGATCCTGGCTGCCTCTGTGTAGGGTCTTTGATACAGTCTGACTTACCTCTTTACTCTAGTCCCTTAGGCCTTAGAAAAGATTAATCACAGTGTGGTGGGAAGCACATGGAAATAGCAAAGAGATGAGAAATGAGAGCGGGAGAGAGGAGGAAAAAAGCCCCAACATGAAACACTGTTTTCTTTCTGGTAGGGCTCGGGCAAGAATAAATTGCCAATGATCTCACTTTTGAGCAATGTCAGTTTATTTGTACTGACTCTGAACTGACCATTTAGCAGGGGCTTCTTGCTCTGAGGCCCGACGGGCTTCTTGGTTCTGGCTTACAAGGGAAGAGCCTTGTAATGACACAGGTTTTATGTACAGTGCAACAGCAGGGATTTGGTTTGGGGAGTCTAGCCAGAGCCCAGTAGTCGATGTGAAGGACACTGGCCTCAGCCTGTTAGTTCTGTGCCTTTCAAATTGACTCAGGCTTAAAGATAATGCTGCATAAATCCAGTCCATAGGTGGGCACAACATATGCTGCTGTGGCTTATACAGAAGAAATGAGGCAGATCAGAGCCTAACGAAATAGAGATAATTAACTGAAACTTGACAACTCTGAAATCAAAGTCCCTGGAGTGTTACACAGCAAGGACTTGGAAAGAGTCCAGGAAGGGCCAGGGTATGGTATAGATTTGCCTTTCCTGCAGTTATAGTGCTTTCCTCTGTCTTATGTCACTAGCTGGGCAGAATTTGAGTGTTTTTCTGCAGCCAATTCTTGTGGTCTTTATTTTTCCAGTAGTAGCTAAGGATAGTGTTGGAGTTAAGGCATGGATCTTGAAATCGGTATACCAGGGTTCAAATCCTGGTTCTGCCAGGGACTTCTGTAGTCATCAGTAAGTCACTTTATTCCCTCTGGACTTCAATTTTCCATCTATGAAATGTGGTTAACAAAGCTTTTCTTCTGTTTGCTGTCAGTGCAACCTATGGTTCTTTGGGATGGGGCCACTTGAGACCCAAGTGCATGTGAAGTACCTTGCAGAACAAGGCTGTTGCTTTGTTCAGACCTGGTGCTGTTTTCCAATGAAATATTAAGGATAACACAAGTGGAAGTCCCTGCTGGGATTAGCTGTGAAATCTCTGTGGCTTCCAGTTTGTGAGCAACATTTGTCAAGTAAGCACAGCACAGAAAGAGGCTGTGACCTCCCCAAAGCCCTGTGTGCACCTTTCCTTGCAATGACTCTTGCCTGGGAACAGCTCTAGCACTGTAAGTTGTCCTGCACAAGGCAGCACTCCCACGTCCTTGTACAGTAAGGGAGAGCAGAGACTGTATGAAGGTGCTGCACATTCACAACATCATCTTGCTAAGAGAAGTTGGAAGGTACCCAAGCATCTATCTAAGCAGTGTTAGCACTTTATGTTTTCTTGGTTTTAAAGCTCAAGTGTTTAGTTAATGTCTGCACAGGTGGTTAAATACAATGGCTCCCTCTGCCAAGTTACAAATCTGAAGCTTACTGGAAAGAAAAAAAAAATCATAAAGTCAAAGTTTATTCATGGTTTTTGCAGGTTGTAAATGTAAGGAAATGAGACCACTCATGCAGATGGGCATAATGTATGCCTAGCGTGACACCTAAAAATGCCACTCATTATTATAGGCCTTGAGACTCAAAAGCAGTAGGTCGAAGTCCCCTGTAACATTGTAGTTTGACACACAGTTTGTATTTTACAAACTAAGTAAGTTCAGCCAGTGTGACTATATTTTGCAAGCATTGCTGCAGAAAAGCTGTATAACAGCAAAGCATATATATTTTAAACTAAGCCCAAATATCTTTCTGAAAAAGAGCTGCCATGCAGGAGGTGTGAGATTGGTGGAACGGGATTCTGCATTTGGTTCATAACAGCCTGAGAAGTGGCACTCCAAGTAACAGTGCTAAAGTAACCCCCGTTTTTGTGGTTCTGTCATCTTGATGATTCTGGGAAGAGCTAAATGACAGACACAAATCTGAATGTCCTTTGAGCAACAGGCAAATTTTCATCTATTTCTGGATGCAAGGATGCAAATATAGTTTACTATGAGTGACATGTGAGGTAACATATGCATCTTCTTTTCCCGCTACGGATCACTCTAGGGGAGAGCTTTCTCCCTAGGAAAGAAGGACCTAAAAGCTTGTAGGTAACGAAGCCCTGCCCTGTATTCAAGGAAATGCTGTTGATGGGCTCTTTTCAGGAACTGAGCAAGCTCTGTCTGTACTTGCTGGGACAGCAGAGCTGTAACAGCCTGTTGCGGATCCCCCTTGTGCAGGTGGCGGGAGAGAGGGCAGTCAGCATGTACCAGGCAGGCCTGTTCATCTTCCTTCATTTAGCACTGTGGAAGGAGGAACTTGAAGCTGCTGGGGAGGTGTCCTCTTAGAAAATGGTCTGAAAATCATTCATCTGAAACGTTGCTGGTATGGCTGCTGACCCGCTACCAGTTCTAGTAGCAGATTGCTTCTCTGGATTTCTAGACAGAAACACATTGGTTTGGTTTTCTCCTGTATCCTACTTTTCATGTCATCTTCAGTTTAGGTTGTTGTGAAAGGGAGAAAATGGATATTCTGTTTCTGCAAGCTCTGTATGTACACTAACCTTCCTGCAATGTAAATACACTTGTATACTCATGAGTAACAGGCAGTGCCATACATGGTTGTCAGGCCTTTGAAACTAAGACTTAATTTTGAAATATATGAGGATGTACTGAATGTGAACAGAACACACTGACAAGCTGAGCTTCTTTGGGGGGACAGGTACCTATTATTGTTGCTAAAGATCTCTTCTCAAGATATAGAGCTCAGTGGCTATGTGCCTTCCCATCCCCTAAATGCCCAGCTCTTGTACACTCAGGTAAGTCAGGCATATTTTTATGATCAACCTAGTCTCTGGGACTGTCTTCCCAGTGGGTGAGTTAGGAGGCAAGGAGATACCTTCTCTGCCCTGGTGAACTTGTGTCATTTGGATAGCAGAATCTACTTGACCCATCCCCAAGGAAACAGTGATTAAAACAGCCCCCAAGTAACACATGTTCCTCTCTGCTGCTTCACAGTGGAAGGCTCCAAGGTCTGTTGGTGAGATCGAGCTTCCTGCTGAGAAGTCAACTCAAGCTGGCTAGAGATTAAATAACACTTTTAACTGCCTGATACTGTGAAGCTTAAAAGAAGAAGAAAAAAAAAAAAAAAGACATGCAGTGTCACCTAGGGAGTAAACCAAAGCTTGCTGAAGCCCATTGAAAGGTTTCCATTGAATTCAGCAGGTATTGGAGCAAGCTGCCAGCAACATGCTGATGTGACCTCAGGTTACAGCTGTGCCACTGTCACTAAAGGAGGTTGTTCAGGTTTGGAGCTCAGCATCTATCCCAGCAAAGGCAACTGAATAAGAAAGAAAAGTGGTGGGATTGAATGTGGAGCTCATTTTGGATGCTTTCAGTTTATAGACTGGATTTATCACCCATAGCTGAAATGATTTTGAAGTGTTAGACACCTGCCCTGCCCCATGGCCAGCTCATAAATGACATTGCTCTTTAATATAATGGTTTTAAAGGTACAAAGGGTAAGTTCCAGCTGAAGCAATGTTTGATTTGGCTTTTGTGGTTCAGACAGCTAAGGAGCTGTGGGCATGTCAGTTTGAATTTCAGCTGCAGTTCTGCATCAGGCACCCAAACCCAGCTTTAAGCATGTACCACTGTGCCCCCCATACAGGGCCTCGTGCTTTAGGCAGTCCTGTACTTCAGGGAGCACTTAACATATGAAAGAATTTATTCCTGTTTTGAATTTGAGCAGCCCTACAGTGCATTGTACTTTATTACAATGCTTCTGAATTGCTTTCATAATTTCCCCTGTGCCACCACCCGAATGTAATTCTTCTCCTGTGCATACTCTGCTCCGGCTTAGCACATGGCTGTCTGCTGAAGCTCTCCTGCAGGCTCCTCTGGCGCGCTGATGCTTTACATTCCCATATAATTTCTCAACCAGTCTGAATTAATTTCAATTCACAGTAGTCCTGTATGGGAACCAAGTGTGGTTACGTCCTGTAAGTGAGGAAAAACAAGGTGAAGAGAGATGAACACTGCATGAAGACAGTGGCAATCCATGGCAGGAGGTAAAGCTGTGGAGCTGCCAGCTGCCTAGTTGCCTTGTGCTACTGGATTTTGGTTTGGCCTATGCGTCGTTAACTGGATTACAGGGAGAAGAATCTTTTGATTGCCTAAAGTTCATGCCCATCCTGGCAGAGGCAATGGGCAGCCTTCAGCACTTGCGTATCCCAGTTTTAATTACACATTTTTTGAGCTTAAGTTTCCCTTGAGATGTGCATATTCTTCTGTTTGAACCTGTGGAAACCGAGGTTGAATGAGAACACGAGTTTTCTTTAAGTATCCTTCTGCTTGCTCTCTTTTCTGGAGCTGCAAAGTCCTTCAAGGTGTTAAAAAAATCTGTCAATGAGGTTATCAGTCACATCTTGGTCTCATGAACAAGTTGGGATTATTACATTAGAAAAGTGCTTAGCATACAGAGACCCCATCCTCTGCTGTGATTTGAGAGAAGAAAACTGGATGCAAAGTTCCCTCTTAATAAATGTGTCCTCATTTATCATCACTTACTGTCTTTGGAAAATGAGAGATTGTTTTTCCAAATGATCCTGCAGCATTGGGAAGACTTCTGCAGCTTTGACTCATTGTGATTATTCCCAAGTGTTGTCATCGGTTCTTCCTGTATTTATGTGAAATTGCTCTTAGCCTGTGCTTGGCTCTCAAAGCTGATCATATTCAGAAGTTCTCTGAGTAGGAAAAAAAACACATCCCCACCCCCTGCTTATGGTCTAAAATATGATTTGCTTCATTCAATTTCATGCTGCTGGGAGATGCCAAACTGGGATCTGTAGAAGTTTCAAATTTTCTATTTTTCTTTGTCAGGCTATCGTTCGTGGTATAGGTTATATATGTTGGTTATAATTAAGGAGAGGCTGAAAATAATGTAATATAGATCACTATACAATTATCATTAAACCTGTACCATGCTGTTCTGTTCTCTGAATGTCTAAACATGCTAAGATATGATTCTCTGCTGCCCTGCGTGTCATAGTCACATCCATCAAAGTAGAAGTCGAAAGTGTTACTAAATTGGACTGAGGATGATTACACTCCCTTTAATGTAAATGACTATGATGCAGATTCTAGTCCTGCTTTGCAATGTGCTGTGTGAAGATGTGTAACTTAGGCTCCCTGTAAGCATAAGGGCGAATTGGCCCCATGTAGCAGGTACTAATACAAACTATTACAATCCCAGACTCAGTACAGTTAAGGATTATGAAGTAAAAGTGCAACTGCTTGTTATTAAAATTCAGAAAGAATGACTGTTTAGGGCTATGCACACTAAGTAGTCAAAAAGGAAGGCTTTTTAACCTGTAGCCTCTAACATTCCTTCTGCTGATGAATGATAGTTTCTAGAGTTCCCAGTCTTGAAAGATGTAGCAGGATCCCTAAACACAAGTAGTGTGCTGAGGCAACAGTTGAAGTATTGTGCAAAGCCACACATGAAAGGTGAAGTTTATTTCTATCAGCTCAGTTTAGTTTGGAGCTTGAGTGTATCTGCCTGCGGCAGCCATGATGTAAGTATGTTAATAATGACTTTCTGTGTGAACTGGGCATAAAACCTCGCTGTATTCTCTTTAGCAAGTAAACACTCTCTTCTTACACCAGGGCTTGTAATAAAGGCTCCTTTCTCTGATTCCTTCTCCATCCAGATGTTTCTCTGTTACCAGTGTAGCAGAGAAACATCTTCAGCTCTTCAGGCCACCATCAAAATATTCCCTACACCCCTGTCTTAATGTCATCTTTTCTGTTCTATTCATTCTATTCCAAGTATGTACTGTATTTTTCTTTTTAGAAAAAGTGTAGCTACTTCTAAGAAACTTTCTCCCACACTGAATGTCTTTCCCAAGCATGAGAACATTCTACCCTTTCATTTGCTCACCAGACATTGCGTGATTTGCAATGGAAACTGGCAAGAACATTTAAAATAATAAAAATAAAAATTGTGGTCATCTCAGAACTGGAAGATGAGTGCATTTGCTGAGATATGCAGGGGTTTTGAGCACTGTGATTGAAGTCTCCAGGAATGTTAACTGAATTTTAATTTATCAGTAACAAAATGATATGTATGGAGTGAATGTGTTGGAGGTCAGAAGAGGGTGAGAGAGACTGAGCCATGCAGAGTAAATGCATCGCTTAGTGCATGCTGAATAGGTTTTTGGTTACTGCAGTTTTCAGACTTGTGCTCTAATATTTATTGATTTGAATCGGGGCACTCTCACATTAATTAATGTGGCATTAATTGTCCGCACTACTCTTGCAAAAGCTGTGTGCTGTATATTAGCATTACTCCTGCTGATGTGGGATCTGCCATGACTGCTGGGGCTGGAATGGGCAAAAGTGTGTGTGGTTCCTTGGACTAGATCATAAATAGCAGGTGGCCAGGGATCAAGTGAAGGGACACTTTTTTCCCCATCTGCCTGCTTTTCTTGTGTGCTCTGTGGGGTGAATCCTTGGGAATTTTCTTTGGAATGGCTGTTGAGTTGACTTGTCTCAGTTTTTCAGGAACCCCTATCAGACCTTTGGTCTGGCTTTGTGTGGCACTTTGTTTCCCTAAGATCTCATGAATTCTGGTTCAAAAGCAGTACATAATTTAGCTCCACTCAAATGACTATAAGGAATTGAAAGGAAGTGTTGGAGACGGCCCCAAAATTGAAGATAATAATAAAAAACGCTCAATTCTTTTCTGTTACTTCCTCAGGCCACAAGATGGAGCAGATAACTCCAGACCAATTTCGAAGTGCTGAAAACTTTACATGAAAAGGTCCTACATATTGTCCAATAGAAGCAGTGTTGATCGCTGTGTGTGAGGCCACTCAAACCAGTAGTGATCCAGTCTTTAATGGAATTGGCTCTCCTCTAAGCATTAAGCTGAGCTGTACTTGTTCTGCTATAGCTTCTTTAAGGTCAACCTAAGAATAATTCTTAGAGTAGGTTTTTGTTTTATGCTAGGGAGAGGAGGTTGGCAAGTAATCCAAAGAAAAGGTATACCTGAGGTCCCCACGCTGAATCGGGCAATGGCACACTTGAGTTTTGTGGGCTTCTGTCATTGTGTGAAGTTGCTAGGGTCTATTTTGGACCACATGAGTAGCTTTGTTGAGACAAACCCAGTAAAGCTCTGCGTTGTTTGTTGTGGGTAGGTCAAGGTGAATGCCCCCTCATGAAACAAGCTTTTGTGCAGCTGCCCCGCAGACCTTTCTGTGTAGTGCACAGCTTCCTCCATAAATTGCATCATCTCCTCCATTTTTGACCCTAAGTACATGAAGCTGTCACCTAGCTTGGGCACTTCTGCTGTTTTGCACTTCTGTGGTGTCTCCTCCCACATATCTCCGGCCAACGAAGCAGTGAGGAAGAAGGGTCATATAGCAAACGTGGTTCTGAATTGAGGCACAGAGATCAAGGGGAGTAAAGTTTTTGTTTCGCCAGCATTGTCAGACCTTGTTGACAGTTCTCACTCAGTCCTTAATCCATAAAGTGAGAGTAAAAAAACCTCCCTAAATGTTGGCAGAGCTGAGAGGGTGATTGCAGTATCATTTGTGAGGTATTAAAGCCCAGATCCTTGAAGTATTTCAGCATCTTTTTCCTATTTAACAGTTGCTGAATGAAGCATCTAAATAAATCAGTCTCATGGTTTTGGCCTGGCTTTATTTGTGACTTTTGAGCCTTTTGGTTTGGCAAAACCATGATAATCTCTTTTTGGATGGAGGCCACGTTTCTCTTTGAAATCTTGTGAAGCGGCACACGAAGCTATGTGCCTCTGTACATGTTTTGCAGTAATAAGGGAGCAATGGACTGGGAGCTGTGTGTAGCGGTCCAGCTGTTCCCACACAAATCCTTCATTTGGATGAAAGGAGACTGTAGCTGTTAAAATGATAGCAGTGAATGGCATCAGGAATATGATAGACAGATGGCTGTTAATTTAACAGCTATAAAAGGCCCATATGAGAAAACTGGGATAAAGGCTAATTTATTTTACTTCAGTTGTATTGCATTGTTTTTTTCTGAATGAATTGGGTACTTGGTGATCCAATGGCAACATAATTTCCAATTGTAAAGTGATAATGTACAATTGCCAAAGCTGTCAGGTACTGGCAGCTGGAGGACTGGCTGCTGGGATCCTACATTTGCTCAAATAAGAAGTGGGAAACTTCTTAGTAAGACATAGATTCAGGACGTGGGTGCCTGTTAAATTGCAAAAAAAAAAAAGTTTGTTTCCTTCCTTTTCAAGTTTGCCCTGTTCTCCTGCAGTGAACTGAGAGCTTCAGTTCCCCAAGCATAAGGGAGAAGATCCAGCACAAAGCTATCGAGATGATAGGGAGCCAACAGTATGTGACAGAGCAAGGAGGTTCACAGAACTGGGCTTGTTCACTTGGGCAAAGAGGGGATGAGGCAGCTCCCTACTAGCAATCTACAGCTACTTGGAAGGGAGTTACCAAGATGAGGGAGATGTTAGTAGTGCCAGATAATAAAACAAGGGGGCAGCGGCTGTAAAACAGCTGTTTGGAAGCTGCAAGTTGAATATTAGGAAAACAGTTTTCACTAGAAAGGAAGTGCAGCCCTGGGACGGGTTGTCTAGACAGGCTGTGGAAGCACCATCTTTGGAGGTTGTTGAGTCTTGGCTAGACGAAGCCGTGGCTGACCTGAGCCAACGTTGGCAATAGTCCCGTGTTGAGAGGGAGACAGAGAGGTCCCTCCCAGCCAATATTTCTGTGATAAGAGATATTGGAAGGGAAAAGTTGTATCTGCAAAAACACTTATTTTTAATACTTGACATTGGACAAAATTAGTTGAGGGACAGAGAAATCATGAGGAAAGCATTTCTTAAATATGTGGAAAAAAGAACAACTCAAAAATGTAATAAAAGAATAAGAAGTCCAGACACTATTTTACTTCAGGCCTCTTGAAAAAAAGTTCTGCAGCATCTCAAACTATAGGTATCCATTTATGTACATGTAAAACTATACACCAGTGGATCTGTCACAGCTTTTCTTCACTTTGAGACAATTAAGCATAGATTCTGTGGGTTTCTTATTTCCAGCACACTTGCTGTATAAACAAAATATGTTTTATTATGTTTACTCATTTGGAAAACAGCTAATACTTTGGGTGCGTATTCTAAGATTTTTTTTTTGAACTCACTTCAATATTTTTTCCTGTGTCATAATAGTTGGCTTGTAAAAGCAAAGTGTAGTAGTCAGCTGATTGTGGCTGAAATCAGAACCATATACCACAGGCTGGTTTGATCTTTTATGTCAGTTATGGTTCCTACAAAAATTTGACTAATTGGTTGAATTTGAAGATAGAGAAAAATCTCCTGAGCAAAAATTAAAATGAATACTTGGAGCCAGTAATAATTATTTAGCTTTCAAATGTTAAGGATTTCCCAAAGATTCCCTCTTCTCCCTTGAAAAGTGTGAGCTGGCACTGAGTTTGTAGAGTCATGGGAGAACTAGGTGGTGAAGGATTGGTTATGTTCATTTCCATGCAGTGGCAGTCCTCATGCTATGTGTATTTTGAACGAGCAGATCTTCTAGGCAAGACAAGTAAACTCTGTCCAAGCTTGGTGCTGATGCTGTGAAGGAAAGAGGTTATATTTTTCTGCACATAGGCTTCCTAAAGTCCTATATTGCATCTTCCTAAGCTGCAGAATAGGGAATAAGATTTAAACATCCATGTGAAATGGCAGAACTCCTGGGGCTTCCGTGGAGCCAGAATTTCAGCCATATTTTCAATAACTACTGTCCTCTCTCCAATTTTTCTTATGAGAGATCACATCTCTTGAGGGCATGCTTGTCATGCTTGCTATGGGGAAATTACCTTGAAGGTGTTTTGCCGGAAGCCTAATTCTGGGCTGGTTCCAGTTTGCTTCGCTAATGGGTAAACGGTTGAGTTATCTTGGGAGCTTAGTCACATCAAGATATTGCTCATACCAAGCACTAATTCATTTAGTTGCATAGAAGGCTTTTGAGATGATGGCTTCATCATGAGTCAGTTATTCATTATCACATTCCTCTGACGTTACACAGCAATATTGGAACTGCCACAAGAAAACAGATGAATGATACAAGATTAGATGGACCTTGTCTCTGATAATGGCTAACGTGTCATGCCTCAGACAGATGCAAACAACCAATGCATTGCATC
The DNA here is from genome assembly GCF_000737465.1 of Haliaeetus leucocephalus. NCBI lineage: Eukaryota > Metazoa > Chordata > Aves > Accipitriformes > Accipitridae > Haliaeetus > Haliaeetus leucocephalus. The sequence goes on along the minus strand of NW_010972742.1, from coordinate 8,533,714 downwards.
AGGCTGCTGCTCATGCGAGGGAGACAGAAGCCTTTCTCAGCCCCTGCCTGCGGTTAGCTTATATATAGAAATGTGAAAGTGACTTTGCAGCTTGATTTCAGTTACTGGCATGGTGAAATTCTTATTCCTAACCATGTCTAATAATTCCTTTTGAAAATCTTGTTAAGGTATTCTCTTCAATTAGCACTTGTTTCAGTGTGCTTCACGGGTTAATTAGATGTTGCATTACAAAAATAATTATGCCTTTTAACCATTTTCAGTTATTTACTTCTTTAAATGTTAGTTTTGTGAAGCAAACTGGCTTGGTGCCATAATTCATTTGAGCAGAATCTAACACAGATTAATGAACAAACTTGAAAAGCAAGCAGTAAGTCCCCCAGCATTTTGTAATTAAGCAGTTTGATTAAAAACAACTGGAACAACTCTACACTGAGAAGCAAAGTGGAACAGCTCTCTGCATTGAGACCTCTGTAACAACAAATATCAAAACCGGGTCTGAAAGTAATTTAGGTAGCTTAAAATTTTTCTTGGCTACCTGATAGTTTCCTAGGAGAGGTTTTTGAAGAGTGGGCATTTAGGCAGTGCAGATATTATTCCCCAGCCTTCTACTTTGCAAACACAGAATGACAAAGGGATACAGCTGACTTTTTATGAGGAAGGAACTCCAATGCTTGTCCTGATATGCTTCTGCTGATCTACAGACACAGCTCATGTAATTCAAAGGAGATGACTTTTTAATATGAGCTGAGAATTTGCACCACTGGCTTTAACAGAGTTGTTTCTGCCTTACCATAATGCCAGTGAGATCTAAACCGGGCACTCTAAAAGTACCGGTGCACAAATGGCCTGTGGCTATGAAAAGCTCTGTTACCAGTGGGGTAAAATTCCAGCACCAATTTTGGGGAAGCTGTGCTGATTTACACCGACAGACAAGCTGGCTCAAAGTAAAGCTAGGCAAAATAAGTAGTTCGACTGTGAGTATCCTAGGGCATCATCATGCTGGTTCCTCTGTGTGTGTGAACAGTGTTGTAATTGATGTGAACAAGGCTAGTCTGAAAAAGCTGATACTGCAGCTGAAGTGCGAGGCAGTGCTAAATTTCGTTCACCTCACATTAAGGGCAAGTCAGGTAGACAGAAAAATACGTTCTTCTTTCCCTGTCCTAGCATTACCTGCCGGAGCTACATTTCTGTGGAAATGTGCCTGTCTGAGGCCTCAGACATCAATTTTCTCTTATTTTCTAACCCATTTAGCTCTTTTTCACAGGCAGATCTTGTTTAGAATCAATAGCTCCCCACTATCAGCCCCATTTAGCGTATATTCATTTATTGGATTTTAAAAATGGAGAGGAAGAAAACTTAAAAGAGAAAATATGGGTTTTTCATTGGAAGTCTAGTATTTGAAATGCAGACCCTTTCTTTTGGCTTTTAATATTACATTACAAAACACACATGAAACCATTTATGCTTCAGGTTGGCTTATAAAATCCATAGGCAGACTACAAAGATCTCTTCTAATGTCCTCAAAACCTGAGACATCAAATGCTGCTTGGACCCTTTTAGTCAGTCCTCTCCTCAGATGCATCTTCCACAAATTTGCAGCAGGTCACGAAGTCTTTCAGGTCTGGCTTCTACCAAGCTATGACATGAAATGAATTCTTGGAGACATCTGACAGTGACCTGTTCCTCTCCAGAAGGGTGGTCACCTCCTATACTGAAGGTAGCTTAGATGGCATCTGTAGGGCTATCATGCTGCTGGGCTGTCTGGGTTGTAGATTTGTCAGTCGTTCTTGCAGACTTTACAATTAATTTGTTAGCTTTAGTCAGGAATTGAGAAACATCCTGTCTTCTAGAGAGCCTGCTTATAATTTGAATGTTTGGAGAAAAAGAAAGTTTAGGGAAAGTTGTGCCCAGAGTCCTGTCCTTACCAGTTGGTCTTTTCCTTCCCATCACTGTTGTGCTGCACACCACAATAAAGGGGAGTATAAAACTCCTACACCTTCCAGGAAACTTAACTAAGTGAAACATTTCTTGTATTGATAAGGAAAGCTGTATTTCTTTATCAATAATGATCCCCCCCTGCCCAGGAGGTGGGCAGAGGAGTACCACTAATGAGCTGAAATGGGCATGTTTTCATGTTGCTTGCTCATGAGAAAGGCTGCACATAAAAAGTTTGCAGGTGTTGGGTGACATTACTTTTCTTTGTAACTTAACCTGCTTTTGCATGAAAAGTCAAACCAGTCTTTTCTTAATGTAAATCTGTGTGGACACTTCCCCTCTCTCCATAGTTTTATAGAACAAACAGTTCAATACAGGTTGCATGTTCCCTTTTTCCATGTGGCAAATTCTTTTGCCTTACTCAGCATTGTTTGTGTCTTCCTCTTCCTTAGGACTGCAGGGAGGAAAATGTGCTAATTTTCTGTCTGTTCAATTGGCACAGTGCTTGAGGGAGTTGTGTGGGGATGGGGTATGTAACAGGGTGATTTAAGTAGGGTGTATTTTGCCTCTTACACATGGAATGACCCCTTGTATATGCAATATATGTATATTCCATTGCATATAGATACATGGAATTTATATTCTATTGCATATACATGTATATGCAATATATGTATATTGCAAAAAAGAGCTTTTCTGAGCTAACCCCAGCCCACAGCAAAATGCTTTGTCAGACAAAAGCGTAACCAGGAAACTGATCTCTGCAGTAAAACAAACATAAACAGCATGTATAGCTATATAACCTGATTTTGGTACTGTTATTCCTGATTTGCTCGAGTATAGAAAGAACAGCGGCAGGTCAGTGTATCCTCTCGCACTGGGAATGCTGACAGGCTCCATGCTGGAGATTTGATGAAGTTGGTTTTATTTGAGAAGGTCCAGCAACATGGGAGAGGGTGTCTACAGAGGGTAACTTCCATCACACGTGGCTCCTTTAAAGCCCTATGTGTCATGTAAGAGGGTTGAAGAAATAATTTTAGTAATAGTGCCGTCTTAAATCTTGGAGGGGAAATGCATGCCTGTCCATATAGTTCTCAGGAAAGATCCCAAGAAGGACCCAATGAGCGTAAATACTTAAAGAAGCCCCTGGTACCTCGGTGCAATGCAGTGTCTTCCGCAGGAACCAGGCCAAAACTTTTATTGTAGCATCAATTATCGAAATGGGCCTGCACAGCTCTTCTCAGCAGCCTTTCTTCTCTTGGCGAGGAGGATACTTTCAGGGTCCAGGGAAAAGAGATGCTTCTGCACCTGCTATTTGGCAGAGACCTCAAACACATCCAGCACCAGAGGCAAAGGTCTTTCTGTTGCGAAGTGTCCGACCCACCTGCTGGGCAGGCTTTCGATGATGTTGCAGGCTCCCTGTGTGTCAGAATGGTTAGTGAAAAGCAGTTTCAGTTTGGGACTCTTTCTTTTTTGGTGTGTGTTTGTTTGTTTGTTTGGGGGGTTGGTTTTTTGTTTGGGTTTTTTTTTGTTTTTTTTTTTTTTGAGCCAGACCTTGTGGTCTGGGATAGAGAAGTATGGACACAACAATAAGTTAACTGAAGGTAAACTAAACTGAGCTTGCAAAATAGGTGCAGTGCAGTTACTACAAGTTCTCTTCCATCCATGTTGAAAGGGACTCTGCTCTGGAGCAAACGTGCATGTGGCGTAGCTTTAGTCCAGGTAGCTCAAGGGCTGATAGATCTGCACCTTAGCAGTCTAGGCTTCAGTGCAAGGTGCACAAAGTGAATTTCAGAGGCTTTGTACATGTGCAGGATTAATCTTTGCAGCTCCTGCTTCACTGCTTTCAGTACTCAAGGAAACCAGATTAAAGATACCTTGTGTGTCTTTGCTCTAACACCTCCCCCCCATCACTGTAACAGATGCATTTTTGTAGAGACCCACGCTTGCCACGGTGATTACTGTGAAGCAAATACAATCAACTTTTTTTTTCCCTTTTCTAACATATGCCTATCTGTTGTTTAACTGTGAGTGTCTCAGAGCAGGGTTTCATCTCCTTAAATTTTTAGAAGGCATCTGGCTACTAATGGATGCAATTGTGTACAAACAGTGATAAGCTTCACCTGTTTTAGACTGCTTTTCTTTTGGTCCTTTCTACTCAGGATGGAAATCAAAACTGGAAAACATAAAACTTCCTAAAGCATATATTATTTCCAAGCTCCAGTACAGTGGCCCTGAACTCATGGCTCTCAAACCTCCTGTTATCTGTAAATCCCTGAGAGAGCTGAGGCTGACCAGGAATGCTGAGTTGCATCTTCCTTGCATCATGTCTCGTGCTTCAGTGCTGCTGCTTGTGGCCCCCATAGGTTAAGGGTCAGTGCATGTATGTAAAGTCTGAGCCTGCATTTAAGTGAAGGCTTGCACTCATGTTATGTATAAACTTTTCTGGTTGGTATATTTTCCTATACTTTGTTCATAATCTGACAGTATTCTGCTTTCTTTCTAACTGAGATTTAGAAGACAAACACTCCCAATACCTTGGCCCCAAACTAGTTGCATTCTATGGCTCAACATGAGTAAGGGCTGCCAAATCTGCCTTTCTGGTTAGATCCACCTTACAAAGCTCACATGGAAGTTTAACAGCACAAGTACAAAATCTGCGCCCTTCTGATGTGATAATGGGTAATATGAATTCTATTTTACTGTTTATCTGGAAAATACGCTAATGTGAAGCAAAGAGGTGTGAAAAATATTGTAAGGATGGCCATAATGAAGTTTCTCCCAAAACAGTAGAGTCTGCATAGACAAGTAATAAGTTCACCTTATTGCTAAGCAGATGAAGCTGCTAGATGTGTAAAGGCTCTGCTCTTAAGCATTCCCTTAAGACTAAACAGCCCTTCCTGGGGAGGTTGAAAGAATGAGCCATTTAGGCTTTTATTCAGAGTTTAAATTTCACCTACATCTCTCTGCCTAGGCTATATCAAAATCCAGGCACTACTGAAATCCTCTGGAGACCCAAATGAAGATCTGAAGACCTGAATCTGAAGCCAGCCAAGAGGCAAAGGGACTCGGGAGAAATCTAGGCAGCCTGAATATGCTCTTTAGTGGCTATTCACATCTCATATGTTCTTTAGCCAACAACTTACATCCAAGAATGTAATATCCTCCTCCATTCTTTCTCCTCTTTCTGTCCAGTCCTACAGCCCTTATGTGAACTTTGAGTAATTCCCATCAAAGTCAGCTGGTTTGCTGAGTGAAGTTCAAATCCCCCTTGGCTCAGTGTAGTGCAGCTTTAAGTCCTGGTAATAAAAAAGATTGGGGAATCTGCAGAGAATTAGCAAACCACAGGCCAACTCCATATCCTGCTCACTGCTTCATCAGCCCTTTTCTGAAGAAAAGGTAACTTCTGAAGAAAAGGTCCAGTCTTCCCAAGTCCAGCAGAGAGACCTTAAAGCCTGCTACCCTTCAGCTGAAGATCTGTCTTGACATCTCTTCCCTGAAGCTCAGAATAAATTATAAAGGAACCCTGTTGTTCCAGTCCTAGCGGGGAGGTTAATGAGATACATTCTCAAGATTGACAGTCTTCCTTGACAGCCTTCATAGTATCCCTTTGATGCTCTCCTGACAGTAGTTTCCAAGGTAGTAAATTATAACTGGACATAAAGCCTTTGCTGAGAAATGAAGGCACTATTTTGCACTTACTTAACTCTAAATGCAGAAAGAGGCAATTTTAAGCGATACACTTACCAGGCTTAGCTTAAGCAATGATTCAGGCTTCCAAGAAAGATACTACTTAAGTGGTTTTATTGCTCTAAATGGGATTAAAATTCACATTTTATCAAAGCATCAAGATCCCTAAACATATACTTAATCAAGAATATTAGACTGTAGCCTAAGTTGTTCTATTTGTAACTTCAGTACATAGCTTTTTAAGTGAACCTGGTGCTTGCTAAACAGAAGAGGGCAAATGCCTCAAACATTCTGGCTGTTGCAGTTACTGTCCTGTGCCCTGAGATGCTTTTGAATTGTAGCTGGGCCTTTTCTCCCTAGAATTGAGGGATTTGGGGTTGAAATTACTGAATTTTTAATTGTCTTGGTCTGACAATGTGTGGTGATGCAAGAACATTAGAGATAAACCCAAGTGGAGTAGAGGAGAAAGCCCCTCTCCCGAGCTTTGGGGCCTTGCCAGACAGATTTGAAACAAAGCACTGCATTTCAGGCCTCCTCTATTGATGTGTCTGAACTGCATCACTTATTCTGACCAGCTTCAAGCTAGGGGAATTGATAGCAATATGAATCAGTGTCTGGATCCAATATCTGTGGCTTAAGATCAGCTCACAGAAATACAGGCATTTCTGAGAGATGTCGTACCAAGGGATGAGAATAGGAAACTGCCAGCTCTAATGCAGCTTTCTCTTGTCCCTACTAATTGTTTTAGATAATGAGGGAGACGGAAGCACTCATGATGTTTAAGCCTAGAGGGTTGCATCCCAGCAGAGTTGACTCAGCTATTCATCTTTGTAAAGCAGATAAGCTTGGTGGTGTGCGTAGTAGGAAATGAAAAAAAAAAAAAAATCTTTCCATGATGAAAAAGGACTGCACTTGAACAATGCTTATAGAAATGCCCCTCCCCCATCCCCTACCCCAACTGAAGGGAGGAAAAAATATTGTTAGAAAAGGTGCATGTATTTGGAATCGCTATATTAACAGCTTTGACCAAGATAAAATAAAATGGTAATATTCCTAGGGTAAAAGAATCTACCAAACAAGGAGGGGAAGCTGATCTGTATTGCCTGCGTTGCAGTCCCTGCCCCACCAGCCTCACTGCAGAGCTAGCGATGCTCTGTGTGCACCGTTGTTGGCTTAGTAATAGCTCCCACTTCAGCTTTTTAATTTCCTATAGTTGAAGGTGCTGTAGGGGCTTATCTTGCATCTTTCATACATGCTGCTTTTATTTACTTTTCTAAAATACTTATCTTCATGTAACAGACACTCATTTTCTGGCCCTGTGACAAACATGCTTTTGGTGATCTACACAGAGCTACTCGTGTGGTGGGGCAGAGGAACGTGCTGTATTGTGTAGCTGGATGCCAGAAGCATGTCCCACTATGTGACAGGCCTTGTGACCTGTCATGGCAAGAATGAGCTGTTTTAGACTACAGAGGAGTTGTACCAACATTGCCATGTGCAAATCCTTGGTGAAATCTGTGCTATTGGGTGAAAGTGCATGAGTAACCACCACCTGTACCGTGAGGTGTGATGGTGCAGGGCGAGCACTGGCAGCCTGATGCTTTGGATCCTAAATATGGTCTCATACTGGTGCTGAGCAGTAATTTCAGTTTGTGAGCAAACTGGAGTAAGGAAATGTAGAATAAATGTGGCTGGATTGAGAAGTTACGGCTCGGGGAAGGAAATCATGCTCGGCCATGCTGGCTCAAAGCTGCGTTGTGCAAGGCACTCCCTGGCTTTTGGGAGGGCAGAGGCATTGCCTTGCCCCCTCCTTGCCCACTGGTATGGTCACGGCTTGTAGCAGTTCTGTCGAGCCTGCAGGGCCTGTGCATCGGTGGCACCTGGATGCAAGGGAAAAATGAGTTCTCAGTATCTACTCGGTCATGCACACCTCTGCAGTGCACTGGTCAAAGCCTGGAGTTTTTTCCTAGTACCTGGGGGTTTCTTTGCTATCTTCTCTGGGAGATTTTCTTTTTTTTTTTCCCCAGTAGCTTTTACTTTATCTGTATTTTGTAGCTGTAACTCCATTATAGGAAGACTAATCTAGCAGCCATGTGTCTCGATGGGATGCTGTAGGTCAGAGGCAAAGTCCTTTTCCCTATATATTTTTCTTTACAAATATCCCATTCTGGTTATATTGCCTTTGCCCCTGAGTGCTGATGTCTCATGTGTGTTTATTTTTTTTTCCTCCATTTCCTTTAGGGACTCGCAGGAATGTGTCTATTTTCAATGGGGAGAGGTGCCATTGTAACAAGTGTCATGTTTACCCTGTGACTCTTGTTTCTAAAAAAGGAATAATTTCCAAGGAGGAGCGGGGATGTCGTTAGGGGAATCCACTTGATCTGTCCCTACAGTTTTCGTGTTTTCTTATCCTCTGGGGGGGTTCTTACTCTAGTCAGAATTGTGGCTTGACATAGCCATTTGTTATTCTTAGCTGCTTTTGAGAGAAGCCAAAAATGGTGGGTTCCATTAGTCATTTCCCATGTTGACCATATAAAGGCCATGGCAGGGCATGATGCTGGCCCTCAGCCTATAGCCAGTATCCAGGAATCAGGGTGGAGGACTCTCCCTACAGGCTGTACATCAAGGGGAATTCCTTTTCATGGGTGAAGGTTCACATTTTTCCTCTGGGGCTGGGGAATCATCACGTTCCCTCATCCAGAGATTAAACTATGCTAAGCAGCTTCCTCAAGTTTGCCATGTTTGAGGCTCCCAGAACTTGATAGACTTTGCTCAGCCACTAAACTGCAATACGGTATGGCTTGACGCTAGGAGTAGCGTTAGGTTTTGTGTACAGAGTAAAAGAATCGGCACGGATATAACAAACACAGAGCAAGGCTAGTCCAAAATGCGCACCGTTTCCTCTTTTGTTTTCTGTTCTGATTGATTGAGGTTCACAAAACTGTGGTTAGTTATTTCTCTGTTTTCCTTTCCTCTGTTGCTTTTCAGTTTTGCTAGCTGCCTTCATTCTTGTGGCATTCCTGGTACAAGAGGAAGGAGAGGCACTAAAAGGCAGCTTAAAGGCTGTTCGTGAAAGTCTTGCAGTCCAAGTTGGCAGACAGAAATGGCATAAGGGTTGGATGAATATTCAAGTGTTTTACTTCTGTGAACCTAATGATCAGTGCTGTGTCATTGAATCATAAGCTGTATGGAACATCCATCTGAGCAAAGACTTTATTTGTTCTCTGAAATGCTCAGCATGTTCTAAAGCAATAATGGCATTAATAATAATAAAAAGGTATATTAAGTTATGGGGATAGTCTCTTTAAAGCAGAGAATACACTGACTGTGGTAAAGAGAATACTGTTGCTAAATGGTAACTTGGTATTATTGTTTGTTCTTGCTATTACTATCTATACCTTACAGCTTTGGGTGTATTTTTCTTGTTCATTTATTGCTGCTTGAACTTTTTTTGTCCAGAACATGCCAGGAGGCCCTCAGACAAGTCACATTACTCATAGCTTAGTGGAATCCTAGGACTCATCTTTTATTTCTTGACACCATCAAAGTTTGTTGGAGCCTAATAGGCAGAAATGCTTGACTGACACCACTCGGTGACAGAGAGCAGATGTTCAAGTCACTTGTGTGTTAGAACAGGCCTTGAAGTAGCTCCAGCTCCAGGCACCCCTGTGCAGGGCAGACTTTATTGCCCTGCTGCCTCGGGGTTGCTGTCTGGCAGGAGAAGGTGAATCACTCCCTCAACCTCAGCACTTCCAGCAAGTTTCTGTTTCTGGTGTACTAAGTTGCATATTCAGAGGTCTAGAGCATTTTTACTCTTTCCCTTTACCTGCTTTAAGTGTGTGATGTTACAGTTTAAGGGTGGATATCAAGCCCTTCTCTATACTGAAACGTAAGTACGTAAGGCACCAGAGTAACATAAAGCTGAAAGCCATAAAGGGTGGCTTCTGTCCTGATGCACAGTCCTCTGCTATCAGTAGTATCTTAGTGCTGTGCAAGGAATATTTTTTCCACTAATTGTACATTCTACAGAAACTGTAAGGAAATTTTAAGAAAGATATACAACAAAGAAGCTTGCCAAAAGAGCCCTGTACTTGAATAGATAATAATTTTTAGTGCTTAAGAAAGGAAGAAAATTCAATCAGAAATTACCACAAAGTCTCTGGGATCAAACATGTGATTCCTACTCCCCTTACTGCTCATCCAGGCCTTTATTAATTTAATTCTCGTGTGCTCTTTCTAATTCCTTTTAACGACATTATTTACCTGGAACTGTGGCTTGCTTAACTCAGAGCCACAGAAAATGTTGGGTCTGCTATTTTCCAGGCTTTAGCTGAAGCAGAATGAAAACTGATACGCCTTGTAGAAGAGAGAGCACCATCGCATAGTGAGTTTCTTTCAGCCTGTGCAGTTCCAAGTCACCTCTGTGGTGAGCACAGCACACTTGCCAGCTCCACTGGGCTGTGAATAAGGATATCCAGGGCAAAAAAGTGGGACATGAGCTTTAGCTCAGTGAAAACACTTCAAATTTTCTGGAAGTGCAGAATAGAAGTAGTGATAAATATTTTACGTTTTAAAAAAGCCAGCATTGGTTCTGTTAATTTAAGTAATCTTTCATGTAGTTAATGTTTATCACAGAGAGCAAAGATTTCTGGTGTTAATCTTCAGCTGGTAAAAATTAGTGTATTTCCATAGACAAATGAATCTGCTCTGACTTATTCCAGCTCTGCATTTGACTTACTACAAATAATGAAATTGTGAGGTAGGGATGTAAGGAAGAAATTAGCCAAGCTGCAGTTTGGCAGAAATCACTGTGCTGTTTTCAAGAGTCTTGAATGCTCAAGACTAGAATTGGCCAAAAAGTTCATTACAAACAGTATTAACAACTTAATGCCTTTCTAGTTGTTAAGTGGTCGCAAATCAACCCTGCTTTGCTTTCAGAGTGTTTGTTGTTTTGCAATTACTCGGAGGCAGCTCAGAGGGGTCGTGTTCAGGCTTCAGGCCGGAATCTGTTTTCTATTCCCACTGCCCGTGGTGTGGTTGGTCGCTTAAGTGATGTGGGATTGTTTCTGCTCTCTGATTGGGCAACCGAAGCATTTTAAGCATGAGAATAATTAATAACATGCTGCCCCGTTATGCTAATGGAAGCTGCAGGTGTTTGACGTTTCTGAAACCCGGACTTCTATAGGACATAAAAATTTATTAATGTTGTAGCTCTGAGGGACTTCCGCCATGGACGAGACCCCCGTTGTACTTGGCACTGTACAAATGCCGAAGAGATGTCCCCTGCTCCAAAGCATTTACAATCCAAGTAATTTTTAATCCTATTGTTAAAAATTACAATGCATCGTGCCTTAGAACTGTGTAACACAATGTTCATGAAGCAGAAACAAAGATACACTGAGAGACACAGTGCCCACTTGAAAATTGTACATCTGTTGGAAACACTTGACCTACTTTGCACAAATGACCTTCAAAGGTACTGTCATGGATATAGATTTTGAAGGGGTAGGGAAAAAAGATTGCATTTTTAGTTTGCTCGTGTTCTGTATCTGAAATCACTTTGCATGCAGTCAGTTTTACATCTGAGCTCTTGCTTCTCACCCTCATGATGTCCATTGAAAAAAATTATTAGCAGTGAACTTTGATGCATGAAGCATCTTTTAAAGTCTAATGTTATATAAACTGTGATTCCTGTTCATGCGTACTGTGTCTGTAAGCACGTAAAATTTGATTGTCTTCGTGTTTCCATAAGAGTATGCAATTTACAACTTCCAATTTATCACTTTTTTTCGTGGTTATCATTCACTTTGTTTTCTTTATGTTTAGGAGTCATTGTGACAAATAGTTTTGCATTGGTTTTTCTGTTGAGTAGACATGGGGATTTCAAATTTACCAAAGGAAATGTGCTGCTTAGTTGCCTTGGAGAAGCTATGTGGGTGAATCACATTCCCATCTATCTCTTTCCTACAAGTCTGATATATCTAGTTACAGTTTGCACTAAGCTGCTGCTCAAGTGGTACAACCTCAATTTTCCCCTCCCTTAGACAGAAGCAAACAACCCCAAATAGAAAAGAAAAAGGTAATTTCAGAAAGATTTCTTCTAAGATTTTTTGATTAAAAGACAGACTTAAAAGAGCGTGTGTGGAAAGACTCACTTGTGGTCATTACAATCTTCTGTAGCGAAGAAAAAGATATCCTATTTGTTTCATGTAAAAAATGAAATTTCAAAAGGCTTTTTGGCCTTTGTATTTTTCACAGATGTATAGATAATTTCTTTTTTACTCTGTAAAAAGCTCTGAATGTCTTCCAGAGCTGCGTGTTAGAGACCAGAAAACTGAAGATTGAGACTCTTGAGAGTAACCTGTAGCTGGGAAACTCAAAAGCATCCTTTAAGAAATATAGGTGCTCTACTTCATTTAATTAAATGCAGTACTTAGAATGAGTGAATTGGCTGTGCAGAATATCTTTTATCTGTCATGTTTTTGTAAAGAAATGAGACAATTTAAAGGTATGCTAATCTTTCCCATTATTCTGAAGCTAAGCTTTCAATAAGAAAAACGGCCTTTCAAATGCAAGTGTCATAGTTAGCACCTCTTTATAAAAGATAAATGATAATGGAAGAGGAAAACAATTACCTTAGTACTTTCAGCCATGAGGAAAGCCCTTGTGGATGAAGTAGAGGTTCTTAGTGGAACATCGTAACAGACTATGCATCATAAAACAAACAACCAAGAATGAGGAAAAGCTTAACTTAACAGAAACTTATTTCCTTTTATTTTCATTTCACTTATATTCCTGTGGCAGTCAAAACTGATGCTTCTGGTGGAATTAGCATGTTTGTGACACTCTTTTACTGTCGTAAATGTACTTTTACAAAGAGATTTAAGGACCCGCTGGAGCTCTGAATTGCCCCGTGGAGGATCTTCTCTCTTTCCCTATTGACTCTCAGGCAGAGAAACTTTCTCTGGTCCAGGCTGGTTTGATGCCTCTGTTGTGCCCTGCTGTGCAATCTTTGAGCTGAAATTTTCAAGAGACCCAGTGGGGATTCCACATTTTTGGCAAGAATTGGCCATAAAAATACCTTAGACCCATTTGATGTTTCCAGCCTTTCTGTGTTTTATTCTCTGTTATCTCAGCACGCAGCTGGCAATGGCAAGGGTCAGTCAGAAGGCCCAGATCCAACAAAGCACTCTGGCATATGATTGCATTTAAACAATAAATAGCAGTGGCATTAAATGACATGAATTAGGAAGAAGGATGATGTTGGTCAGAGCAATAAACATCAGTGCCTTGGATTCAGATGGTGGGTCTGCCACAGGATGCCTGTATGACCTTGGAAAACACCTAACCTTGCTGTGCGTACCTGTTAATCACTGTATTTTCTTTATATCTTTATTTCTGGGGACTTAAAAACCAAATATTTAGGGCTCTAAGCTTTCTCAAATCAGACATTTCTAACTGCAGTAAAGCACACGGTTGTTCAAAAGTGTCTGCAGGTTTCCTCAACCCCTTCAGTTTTCTGGACAGATTAGTGATGTATGGAAGTTGGTCTCTATCTTAAAATACAGACATTTGGAAGCTGGAGCGTGTCTACAGCTGACACTCCCTCACAGAGAGAGGTGGAAGTGTGGCATGTTGAACTGCATCTAGAGACCTGCACTAGGGCCATGTTGAGGAGTGGACTTGTGGTCTGCACAGACACCAGCAAGCTCAACTGAGGTTAAGCCAGGCATGCTCTTTGGAAAACAGTGGACCATATTTGCTTGAATATGCCTAGCTGCTTAGGTCTCTGCAAGATATGAAGTGTGGTTCCCAAATAAGCAGTCTGTAGACTGCCCGTAAGGGATTGAAACCCCATGCAGGGTATAGGCTGGCTGCTGCTGTGTCTGCCCATCAACGACAATCACAGCGAGGGTCTTCCTCCCTCCTTAAGGTCCTGCAAAAATCCTACCTTTAGTTTGTGCAAACTGAGAGGTACAATACAAATACAGTAACAGATTATGCAAGTGTGTAAACAGTCGTGATTTCCCCTGAGATTTTCTCAGTGCAATTTGATGGAGTGACTAGAATGAAGGAATATTGCTCAGTACTGTTAGGCATGTGAGATCTGACCAATAATACATTACTAAGATAATACTTTCTTATCTCATATGTATGCTGGGAAGATTGATTAGTCTTTGCCTGTAATACATTGGGAAGCTGGGAAGCGTTATTTGCCATAAATGCTAAGTACTACTCTGACTGAGGCATCTGTGACTCAGTTCCTTAGTTTTCAATAAATAAAAGCCTATGTCATTAACAACAAAATAAATGCACAAGGGCTTACTCAACTACAAATTTGTAGTTGACAAATTTGAATTGTCAAAGCTCAAGTAATTAAAAGCATGAGCTGGGAAAGATCCTCAAACTTCAGAATAGGTCTGAGACCTGGAACTGTGCAGTGCTGAGGACTTTCAGCTTTGTATCTCAATGTATGTTTTTCCTCCCGTTTCTTTGCAGCTGGGATTAATACCTTGGCTTTTATCTGGCCTCTTATCTAAACACAGGGATATCCCAAACTATGTGAACATTAAGGGGGTTTCTAAGGAACCCAAAGCAATAAGCTGTAGGTATCTGCAGAAGCTTGTATGTCATCTCATGTACAGAGCTTAAATTGGAGCACTTTTGTATTGTGCCCCCTCCCGGCATCGTTAGCCTGGAGAGTGAATGGGATGGGCTCAGAAGGTAGATGCTTTTATTTGTTCGCGAAGCTTTGGTGAGCACTGGGAGAAATGCTCCCAGGAGTGTTTCTTAGGTGGGGAAGGCTGATGAAGGTGCTCTGTGAAAAACCTCATCATGGAACTTCTCTCTCTAGCTAGGCTGAGGTTTGCAAAGAGAGTAGTAGAGCTGGGTGGCCAAACTTATTTGCAGATCCTGTGCCTGCTAGGAAACTTCTTGTCCTCTGAGATACTGAGCAGCTGGGAAGGGCTTACATCCCTGTGGTCAGTCTAAAACATATATCTAGCAGGCATCACTTACTGCTTTCTATTGGCTTCATGGAGTTTTGCACTTCTCTGCCTGCCGGTTTGTGTCCTTTACTACCATATCAAAGAGTTAAGATCTAGTGGACTGTTTTTCTATTTTAATTCCATAGATGAATTGACAAACAGCAGATTCTACATACTCTCTCTTATGACTTTTTCAAGTGAAGAGATAAGCTCAGCATCTTAATGTGGTATTGATCTGAGCCCTCTGGAATTTGAATTTGCTTGACTTTGTAAAGTTTGCATAGGTAGGATATCTGAACATCAGATGCCTGTCAAGCTAGAGACTGGCCTGTTTTATCTGGCTAACTTGTAATTAATTGAGCTGTTAATGTGAGTATTTGATAAGAACACCTGGGGGTGTTTGACACAAAAGGTGCTGGAGATGTGGTGCTTGACAGATGGATGCTCTCCAAATTTAAATCAGGTAGGTCTTAAACAATGATTTATAGCTGAGGAGAGTGGAATGTAAAGTGATGTGATATTTTCCAAGTGAAGCAGTCTGGTCTGTCTTAAGATCAGGATACAGGATGGAAATGATCTGAACTATCTACTAACAGCCTTCGTTTCAGCTGGAACAGGCTTTTCTATTGTGCTTTTTGTGCTGATAGTCTCCCTAAGCACTTTGCCATGACAAACCACATAATAATTCAGTTTAGGGAGGCAACAAATAGAGCAGTAATAATGCATGTAATACCTCAGGACTGATTTAGGGGTACACTTTAACTTGCTAGCAAACTTCACACCCCAGGAAAATTGACTGCAAGCTCACAAGGATTTAATCTCCAGTGATAGGTAGAGAGAATATGAAGAGCTCTTATTCTTCCTAAGTTACATCTACAGACATCATCAGTCAGGCGCTATTAGGATTTTTGTAGCAGCTGTAGTGATGTGTGTTGCAGCACACTCGCATGTTAACCAGACAAGTTAGCATCACCTCTTTCGTGTAGCATAACAAGTGGGACTGGAGAAAGAGATCAGTTTTCACTTAAGGGGCATGTATCGCTGGTGAGACTAAAGCGTGCAGGGGCTGGAAATTAATGGTATGGTATATTTGACTGGTTGCCTCCTTATTCTCTGCCAATGAAGCAGCTTTCCAACTGCAAATGCTTATTTGGTTATTGCTTGCTTCTTCTGGTGTTAACACCCACCACAGGAGTGGACCCAAACAGTGCTGTGTTATCACAGAGTTCCTTCTTCCTTCAAAGTCTGGACTTGCCATTGCTGATTCCTTGTCATCCTGGGCTGTTCTAGCCTAATTTGGCAAAAGTCAGAGCTGACTCTGGCCCTTGAACCTGAGTGTGTACTTTATGAAAAGAGAGAACAACTGACAACCTCCACATAGACCGTCCTACTATGTGGGTGGAGGGGAATATACAGCAAGAACTTATTATCTTTTTATTACATCATTCCCAAATATTTTTAACCTCAGTTGTACTACAATTGTACCCAGAGCTGATTGAAACACCTGTTTTAACACATTCTTGGCTTGTTTTGCTCCTCAGACTGGAAAATTCCTCTGGGGAATGAATGCATTGCTTGAGGAGGAGGGTGTACGAAACTGAGGTTGTGCAATGCACGCTGAACACAGCATTCCTTTTCTGCACAGTACTTATATATATATATAGCTCTATGTGAAAGCTTACCACAGGACAGCGTTAAGGATAGAAGCTTTACTGTTTGCTTTCTGATCAAACTCATCAGATGCTGAGGCACCAGAAACATTCATTTAGTCAGTAAAGTTTTTCCCTTTGTGTCTGATTGCTGTTGAAGTTAAACCAGTCTCTGCCCATGCAGTTTTGGACTTTGTGCTATCGCTGTTCAGAGAGGATCTGAACTAACCACTGTGCCATTGTGAGGAACATGTTAAAGTTGAGTTTCTCTGCCAATCTCTTCTCAATTACTTTTGTTCGTTTTGTCTATATCACCAAACCAAAGGCGTCAAATTCCACTATAAAGAGTATTCTTATTTCACAGGGGGTTCTGTTAAGTGTACTCACAGTCAGAGGCACTGCTGTATGCCAAGTGACATAAAAAGGGCTTGTTTTTTTTTGTATTGAATTGTGTTCGTATTCAAGTCATAGCATTTTTTAAATTCATTTCTGTTGCTAAAAGACTGACTCCCTCTTCTCTTAGGAAAAATACTGTCTCAATAGAAGATGAAATATATAATAGAATAACTAGGTTGGGTGTGGGGGGGACATCTGAGAGTTTCTGGTCCAACCCTCCTGCTCACAGCAGGGCTAAGCTTTGAAGGTAGATGGGGTCGCTTAGGGCTTTGTACAGTTGGGGTTTGGTTATCTTTAAGGATGGAGACTGCAGTCTCTCTGGGCAAATCTGTTTCAGTACTTGCTCTTATTACTTGTTATTTTCCCCCCTTTTCTAGCTGGAACTTCTCTTACTGCAACCTGTGTGTTTCCTGTTGCTCTTTGTGCACCACTAAGAAGAGCTTGGCTCCATCTTCTCGTTACCTCCCTGTTAGGTGCTTGAAGACTCTGTGATGTCTCTTCAGACCCCAGCTAGAGCAAACTCAGTGTTCCTTGCTGCTCTTCATACTTCATGTGCTCTGAAGTATGGTCTGTTATCATCCTAGTCATTCTCCTCTGAGCTGAGTCCAGCTCAGCCCCATTTTACTGACCTTGGTCTTCCCTCTATCTGTAGTTATGCCTGAGACCCATTTCTAGGTTAATATAACTAACTTAAGGCTCTCTTCTGTTCTTTCATTTTTGCTAAAATGAATTTCAACTCTACTCAGATTATTTGAAAAAAGTTGTTGCTTTATGCAGATGCTGGGAGTGGAAATAGTGAAAAGAGTCAAGTGTAGAGGTAAACATACTCAAACTATTGGTTCTCATAACTCAGCACAAGCATCACAGTGAAGTGGGCATGAGCTTGCAGAAATACTCTGGGGTTTTGCACATATCTAAACATCTACACTGTTCTAGCTTCCTTGTCAAATTCTTACGCTCAATATCCGAAATACCTCTTAATCTGATCAGATCTATTCTGTCCAGTTGACAGTCTTATTTCCTCAGGCCCAAATGAGGTTGGTAGCCATGTATCCTTCTCAGAGAATTGAGAAATAATTAAAATCTGGAAATCATCATTCAGGCAAGGATGGAAAATATTTTCAATTTCCTAAGCAGCTGTGACAGTTTTCACATGAGCGCTTGCTTTCTTCTGAAACCCCTTGCTTTTCTCTTTGGCCACTCAGTGTTCATTGTTTCCCCTCAAAAAACTGTATCCTTGTGTGAAGCACAGGCAGTACGGGGGTAAGTGTGTCAGTGAGGCAGGAAGGTAGCTACCTTCTGCCCTGAACGTGCATATCTGTTCTTTCATCTTTTTTTCCTGTAATATCAATGCTGCAGAATCCTGAAGCTTTTCTCATTGTTCCTCATCCATCTCCCACCTTTTGGATGTAGTGATTTTTTTCTCTAAGCTGCTCTCAAGGGTTAGAGCCCAGAACAGTCTTGCTGATGCCGAGTTCAACAGCAGATTGAGGACTTCCATCGGGGCATAAATGTGGGAACATCCCCATCTGTGAGTGTGCTCCGCTACCCAAAAGCGGGTCGGCTCGCTGGGCTTGTCCCCGCTGCGCAGTCTGGTGGGGGGGCTTTGAGCGCAGCCTAGCCAGCCTGACGGCGCAGGCGACCCAGGTACCATAGCGTGTTAGACGACCTGGCACAGGAGACCTGTGTGCAGGCATCAGCAATCTCCGGGGTCTGTGCGTGGCAGCCCCACCATAAGGTGCACAATCAGCAGGATCCTGCTGAAATCATAGTACAAAACCATTAGACTTGATTTAGGGACCTGAATCAAATTTCTATCTATATAACCTTTTTTTCTGGCTCTGCTTGTAAAGAGTGGTAGAAGGTGCTGTTATTTTTGGAAGTGACTTTGGTTGTGCAGAGTTGTCTGTTAGGAGCTGAAATACAACTGTCCCTTATTTCAGCTGGAGGCATTTCCATATAAAAGCTTCTTTAACTTGTTGCTGTATTGTAAATTTATTTTGGGGGTTTTGATATTGAAGTCTGCCCAGCATGTAGTATTGGTGAGAGTGAAATTACATGAATGTGAAATGGAGGAGTTTAAATATTCAAAGGGCACTAAATGAATTAGGTTTCGTTCCCCACTGAAGGAATTGTTCTCTGTGTTTCTCCCCAGCATTTTATGCCACACATACATTATAACTTCAGACAAAGGATACATAATGCATTTAGGCACTATTTCCAGTTTTTCCTTTTCTTCAGCCTGCAGCATGTCGCTCAGCTAAAAATCAATTTGTTGTTACATGAATTGCTGCAGGACATAAAGCTGTCTATGTAACTAGCCCAATTAATTAATATTTTTGCACTGTACTTTAATCAAACATAATAGCCAGGCAGTTAAATATGACCACTCATCAGTATTTTCCAATTGAGCTTATTTTTTGTGATTAAATTATTATTGTAGTCTGTCTCTGTGCCATTCCACTACCTTCATATTGAAATGAAGTGTTCTCAGCAGCAGCAGAGAAAGACTGGGAAGTGAGAATACTGAGGAGGTGGTGCAGAGTCTGCCTAAGTCTTTTCAATGAACAAACTAGTCCTTGGTAAATGTGTAGCCCAAAGACGATCCTGTGAACATGTCTGTGAGCATTTTGGCTCTATTTGACAGTCCATCTCCTTATAGAAGATCACTAGAGCTGTGTCCTGGGGTCATTTTAAAGCTATCTTGAACATGGTTTGCTCCTTGCAGGACTGATGGAGACATCTGGGCCCTCCCAATTCTGTAGGTTACTCTAATTTACTCTGTTTTGCCGCAGTGTTCAAAGGGGCATGATCCAGATGGAGGCTGTGGCAAAGCAAAACATCTAAGCCCTCAGGTCTTTCCATTTCGCCTTGTCTCTTCTCACCCCTGAGATCTGGGCTGAGTTTACATATGCATAAATCTACTAGTACTGTGCAAGCAGAGAAATATGAAGAGTTCATTGTACCAAGGTGGTTATTTTCCTAGCCCTGGTGGAGCAGAGGGGCTCAGACATAGTAATATGTGCTATAAAAATAATGCTTATACCTTTTATTGTGCATTCTCCTGCAAGATAAAACACTGAGTTGGAAAATGTAATCTTTTGAAAGTAATCAATCCCACGTCTCAAGGTAGAGAGAATGAGACCAAGGGTTCTACCTGGTGTTGGATGCTGTCGGTTGCTTGAAACAATGGTAAAGCTGTATGTAGAAACAAGTTCCTGGAGATTATCACAGTAGCAGTTTGCACTTTAGCTACAACAAATAACTTGAGTGCTTTTTGGATGTGCTAAACCTGTAGGCATGTGTGTACTTGTGGCCAGTCAGAGAACTGCAGAAAATCAGGGCTAGAAAGGACCTTGGTAGCCTTTGAGCCTGACAATTCACCAGCTATTCTAACTCGAGGACTATCTGGACTTCTTTAAAAAAATAGACTATCTTGATCAGCTTTGCTACAGTTGTTTAAGTCAAGCAAATATTAGGCTAAACTACAAATATTTAAGTATTGCTATTTATTTGCATGCAGATATGTGTATGTACAAGAGTTTTTTTACAATTGCTTTTACCTACATTGACTAAGTTTGGACTTGAAGGATATCTGTGTTGATAGTCTTACTTTCTCTTTTCTGTTCTCCTCTAGCTTTATTTCTGCTATTTTAGGAGTAGAGAAAGAAGGAAGAAATGGACTGGGTAAAAAAAAAGGGAGGGGTTAGAAAGAAAGGAGAAGGAACCTATGCCCAACCTAGTAACTGCATAAAAAAAAGAAAAATCCAGTTCCACCAAATCCTCAGTGTGTCCAATGTTTAACTTTCCTTTTGGAAACAAAAAGCAGTTTTGACTTTGAGGAAATTTGAGCTTGGTGCATTGAAACTTTGAAAAAATTTCTGTTAAGCATAACCTTTTTGTCAGAAACACCCTCTACTGAAAAGTTCTCGAATGAAAAATAATTGAATGGTGAAGGATTCACCTGCTGCTTCCCCAGCATCACTTGCTGCACCGAGGTTCCCCAGTCCATGCATTGATCACAGGTACTCTGGGTTAGCAATTCAGATCATTGCTGTTCCTCAAGCCTTCTGCACACACAGTTCTAGATCTTGCATTAATTAAAAAAGTGGCCTTTTTACTTTCTCCAGAAGTCCCATCACTGCGCAAATGCAGCCCAAGGAATATTTCTTTTCCTCTCACAGCAAAGATTGCATAAGGATTGCTAGCACGTGGATCCATTGCGTGGTGTGCGGCAGCCAAATAAGCATGGATTTAAGAGTCCCTCAGCACTCATTCACACGCCAGACCGTAACCGCTCTGATTTTCCCCTTTCAGCAGCTGCAATACCCAGGCACAATGGGGTGAGTTAAGGTTAAGGATGTCATTTCAGCTTTAACTTGGAATGTCCTCGCTTTGATGGCCCCAAGCCAAATCCTTAACGTTATTTTAATGTCATTTTTCTTCTTCGTTTTATGTTTGCATACATTTAAAAACAGAGCAGGGGTTACTTATGTCACAGCTGTGCATACTTTCTAAGGCCAATGGATAAATACAGCCTTTATATTCCAAGAGGAAATTTTTTGTGGAACCCAAAATACGAGTTGGTTGAGAGTTTGGTTGGTGGATGAGATTGGCAGCTGGTGCAAAGAGCTGTGTCTCCCTTGATTTTGATGGAATTGGGCTGATTTATCTCTGCTGAGGATCTGGCCCTCTGTTACTCTCTAAGCTCGGAACTTTTTCTGGCTACTTCATGTATATTTTTGTTTGTATAGAATTATCTGTCTCTTCCCACCCATTTCCTACTTCCTGTCTTTCCAGATTTAGGGTCTAATTTTGCACAGACTAAATCTATTTATCTGATTTTTATTTTTTTCTAAAGAAAAATATTTATTTATTTTTAAGCCAAACAAGTACTGTGTGTTTTGTGTTGGTACCCAAATGGCTTGGTTGAAATCTTGGCTGAGTGAAGCTTTTCAATTTGTTTACTGGAGTCTTCTCCAGCAACTTGACTGATTCTTCCTTTTCTGATCAGGATTAATGATGTGCTAAAAGGTGGTTTAGTCTATTTTTCTGGTATCGAAGCATTAAGCCAATATCTATAGTATGAAGTGTTAAAGTACAAAAATGCTTTAGGAGAACTAATTCAAACAAATTTCTTGGCCAAATAGTAGAGACAAGTATTGTTTTGTTTTCTTTGGAATTTTTTTGTTGTTGTTTTCTTTGTAACAGAATGGAGATTTTTAGGATTAATGTCTATTTCCCCCCACCCCCCACTCTTCTTGTTTTTATCCTGGGTAAAAGTTTCAACTCTTTGTTTTCCTTACAATCAGAAAGTCATTGAAAATCTGGAAGCCATTTTTTTCTGCCAAAACAACCTGGGATTTTAGTGGAGGAAGGTCACAGGGACCCAACAACTATAACTTTAATTATATGCATGAAGTTGTAATGGCAAAAATAAATGATAGCGACGCTAGTTGAAACTAGTGCATTGTGTACCTAGATAAAAATTTAGAGAGATCAGTGGAAGGTTTTCCACTGACCTTAATAAGCTTCGGGTCAAGCCTTAGACTCGTAAGATAAAATTTATTTCTTTGGCATTCCTCTATACACTGTGAAGCCATCTCATAAGCTTAGAAGCTCAGCAACAGCACATTTCCCCCCCGCTATTGCGACTTGCTCTGGTTTCCTGCGGATCCCTCTGGAGCAGCAGAAGGTTTGAACACGATGCTCATTTACAGATGCACAGCGCAAGTTCCACCCTGGAGCTCCGATGTGTGGTTCCTCTCCTCCGGGGCTGGAAGGAGATGAAACTTTCATGGCTCTTTGGCCCCTGAGCGCAGCTAGCTGCAGAAGTGGATTTTTTTTTTTTTTTAATGCAGTCACGCTATCGCTGCCACGCACAGACTTTTCAGGTGAGCACTAATGCTCAACCTGAAGACATAATTGCAGCATTTATGGTCAATGTAATACTGATTTGACTCTCCTGGCAGGTGGATTTCAAAAGCGTTCTCCTTTGTGTCGGTGCTGGTACAGCAGTTGCTGTGTTCCTAGGGGAAAAAAATGTTGCTTACTGGGTTCTTTAGAAAACTGTATTCTTATTAAAAATACATAATCTATATTTCTGAAAGTAAGAAAGGGAGGAAGAGAGCACAAAGCAGCAAGAGGGAGAAAAGTCCTATTCTGAGCACCGGGAGGGTTTACTCCTTTTGCATGTTCTGTTCTCAACAAATTCTCCCAGAGCCGAGAGCGCAGAGCTGCGGGAAGCGTGCAGTCCTGCCCGCGTGCTGCTCTCCACGTTATGTGGGACCGTTATCGCCAAAACCGGTATTTTTTTGAGTAGAGAGGGTATATGAGGTAAAGCTTCAAGGGGCAGTTTCCTGCTTGGTTGGGAAGGGGCAGAAAGACATTTTGTATACCGTCAAGCTGTATGCCTGCCCTGCCCCGTTGCCTGCACTGCTGCATCTTGCTCAAGCGTGAACAAGGGCTGAGGGGCTGAAGCCTCCCCGGGATCCGGCGCAGCGCGGTGGGGCTGGAGGGGCCGATGACTGCAAGTCAGCCTTGCCTTGTCTGGTTAAGCCCATTCTGGTTTCGTGGCCCTGGAGGGTGTTGGCAGTTAAACTGCTTGCATTCCCCTTGTGAGCTGCGCCCTGTTTGGATGAACAGTCGCCCTGTGGAAGGGCAGGGAGCCGGCAGGGTGGGTGTGCTGGTTATCCATTGATGTGCAAGAGCAGTTGACTCCTGCTGCCTTGTTTCTCCAGTGCTCCTGGGCCTTTGTGAGCCGACCAGCAATTAGGACAGTAGCTTTTGCTTCACGTGCTTTAGTAAAACGCACCAAAACTTAACGAGCCATTTTGAGTGCTGAACTGTGTGCCGAGAGCTGCGCAGGTTTCGTGTGGTGTAAAAGTCTTTATCCTGGCAGATCCTAAACCGAGGCTCATGCTCACTCTGGCAAGCGGACTGGAACATCATTGCTTCTTAATATATGCATTTGTCATATATGGTGCTCCTACTCACCACCCGGTAATTTCTGTCTTGTGTAACAGCCACAGCTTTCATTGTCCTGACCCACCAAATTGCTTCAGAGGAGTGTGAGAGCTGGGCATAGATTCTTGTCATTTCTACACATACATTCATATTCATGCCTCTCCTTGTAGGTTAATTCTTGCCTCTCGTGCACCCACTTCTGCAGATACTTCAGTATCTTTCAGCAGCGATCACAGGTTTTCCGTAGATCTGTGTGTCGCACTTGCAATGAAAAATGAGGAGTCAGAGCAGGTAAAAGCAAAACAATCCAAAATTAGCATCATGAAACCTTTACAAAGTTTTGCACTTTCAAGGAGTTGAAGCTACAGTTCTTCTTCCCAATGGAAGCATTCAATAGTGTCAACAGTTTTGCACAAAATAAAAAGGCTGTGTTTGGAAAAGCATTTTCCCCGTAAGAAAACTGTTTAATCTGAAAAATAATTTTAGCCATCTCTAGTACGATATGAACTTCACTCTGCAACAACCTATAGTAACCTGAGTATACTGGGAGCTAAAAATTATGATTCTTTCTTCTCTGAGAATGCTGTATGTTTATTGAAAAATAAACAGAAATCTGTTATACAGGCAGCAAGGACAGTATTTTTGTGCAACCCCGCAGCAGGGATGTTTACACCTACCTTGCAGGATGCAAATTGTTAGGTTGTTTGTTTTGTTTTTTTTAAAGCCTTGCACTTCAGCCTGAATAAAAAAAGCCATCAGTGATGTGAGAATCTGAATAAAAAAGCCATAGGTGATGTGAGAGTGCTGCTTTTGAATAGTGGGATCCAGTAACAAAACTTGTGTCATTGCGTCCTAATTTAGGAGGTGACTTTTACCGTTATAACTGACTGACTTTTTCTATGGCACATGGTTTGTGGGGGTGGGAAGGAGTATGTTACAGACATCGTCTGGTGAAATTATTGCTTCTCTTGGGCAAACGAAATTCATCGTAATTTACTGAATCCCTCAGCAATTCTTTTTCTGAAACAGCCACATTTGTGATGGACACAATTTTACCTGTTAGTAGAAATTGAAACTGTGTCCAAAAGCTTGAACCTATAACTGTGAAAGGAAAACTAAAAGCATAAATTACTTGGCTTAAACTAATACCCTTGAGCAGAGAACAGTAATGGAGTTGCATTTTCTTTGGGACAGACAAGTTTTACTCAGGTAGTTTATGGAGCAAAGGTGTTTGTGGTAGATGGCTGCAGAGGAATAAATCCTGTCCTCAAGTGAACTAAAAATTACCATCCAAAATCAATCTCCGGTGTCATTTTTAACTTGAGGAAGCAGGACCAGGGTCACACTGTAGATACTTCAAGCAGGGTAATTTCAAATGTAAATTGTTTTAGTTGCAGTTCTTAGAGGCTGCTGAACTGTATCATGAGTTAAGTCCAACCCTGAACAAATGCTGGGAAAGAATGATATGAATATTCTTAAATGTGAAGAAGTATTTTTCTCTTCAATGGTAGTAAACAGATAGTATACTTAGAGTGGCAATACTTTTTTAATTTTTTTTTTTTGTAGTGGTGGAGAGTACCAATCATGTGCTATGCTAGTCAAATCAACTCATTTTCACAGAAAGAAATCTGGTCAGATTTATGGCTATGGAAGGAATATTTGACTTGATGATTGAATAAATAGCACCAGAAAACTTGCTGTCACTGTAGTCCTGATCAAAACCTCAACATTTTCCAAGAAGGGAGGCAGATGGACTCACCCAGAGCTCCATCCATTTGCATCAGCAACTGAAATGTATCAGTGAGAAGTTCAGTGGATAGAGAAACGACTCACTTTACTGTTAGTCCAAAAAAAGGAAAAAAAAAAAAAAAAAAAGTCATTCAGCTGAAGTGGAGACAAGTCATATCTAATATCATATTTTTATATCCTTTCTGTTTATTATAATTTATTTTCTTCAGATTGATATTGCACAGAGAAATATTATGCATTGTTCTGAAATTAAATTTGAATCTGTATCAAGGCAATTTAATTCCACTTGGAGTTGGTGGATAAAGGAGCAAGCGAACCTTCAATAATTCCCTTGCTCATAGTTGGCTTTTTCTCATGCACAACAATTTAAACCAAAATCACTTTCTCTAATGAGAGACTATAAATTACTACTTTAATGAGACACATGAAGTTTGAAGAGTTGAATTCCCATGTTCCTCTCATCTGTAAGCCTGGGTACCTCAAGGGATGGAGAAAGATCCATAGTGCTGAATTTCTGTGTTATAACATCGCTCAGTATTAAGATGATTATTACAATATCATTAAGTCCCAGATGGGAATCTGGACTTCAGTATGCTGAGTATTGTTTCCATCTAATGTGAGAGTCTTAAAGTGCTTAGCATTGAAACAAAAATTGGGAGGGGAACTTGGATCTACCCAAAACCAAAGAGCAATGTGGTGACGTAGTTTCTCACAGTTCCTCCTATGCTGTTCCTACAAGTGCACTGCTTTGTGTTTCAGTAATTGATTTTTCATATAGATACTGACATCTGCATTCTCTCTTGCAAAAAAATTACTATTTGGAAAGGATTACTTACTTATTTCCTTGGATAACTAGCAGGTTGTAATGTGGTACAAAGAAGCAAGGATCAAAAAACCAAAAGTGATTGTTGTGAAGTCAGTTCTGCCAATCTTCTGTAGCACGTACTGTAGTAGCTCCACAAATTGAATCCTTTCTGCTCAGGAACAAATCTTGGAGTATCAGGAGTCCTGTTTAAATTTACAAATTGGTAGGAGTGGAGAATCCAGCACAGCCTTTGGTCAGTTATCCTCATGGTTAAGTGTCCATAATAGCAAAACCAGCTCCTTTTTCCGCTGAGATGTGTTTGGTGTGTGCTTCTAGATGTTGGCAGGTCTGGTGCATGGTCCCCAGGAGTGGCAAATGCTTTGTGCCCTTTTGTAAGGGTTGAGCGGGAGTATGCTGGCAGGGAGCAATCTAGTCTGTGCGTCCTTAGGCTACATGTCATGGCTGTTAACTTCTGCCTCTCGTGGGGTCACTACGAGTTTCTCTTTTCTTGACCTTACTCAGCAGCATGTGCATGAAGTAGCTGGAGGGAAGGACTGTTCGCAGCATCACCCCTGTGCTGATAGTGCAACACTCCTCCATGGTTCACTTAGTTCGTCAGGGGATCACCCTCAGCTGCACGACTGTCCAGGGGAGTTCTTCCTTCAGAGGTTTTTGGAAGTCAGCTCCGACAGGTCCTGGCCAGGGAACACACAGAGTTTGTGGGTGGTGGCACGTGACCGCACTATGGCTAGCACTAGTGCAACACGTACGGCACTTGAATAAAAGGTCGTTCTCCGGGGGAATCTTTGAAGAGGGGCCGTATAGCACTTGTGGCCAAAGAGGCTTATGCATCTATAAGGAACCACTATTTATGCACATTATTCATATGTACACTTCTGTACTAAATACATAGCACTAAATATACTGATCGTGCAAATGCTGTACTGGCTAACCCAATGTATTCTTTGCTGATGTTCTTCAATCGTAAGTAATGTAAGAAGAGTGCAGAATATGATTGCTAGGTCATTCTTCTTTTTTGAAGAAAGGCAGTTTGTTTCATTTATTCTCCATAAACTGTCCAGTTGCTGGCATGATAGCAATACAATTTAAGGTATCAGCATATTTATAAACTAGCGTGTGTTTTAGTGTACTTTTTCTGGTTGGAGTCAAATCTATTACTGGTCCTTTGCCTCTGCCAAGACCAACCCAAGGCAGAGCTGTCTCAGCAGACTTTATGCATGTGTCTTCTTTTCAGAAGATGTGCTCTTTGCAATGTGGACTTTCATTTGTGATGTATTTATACAGCACTTAGCATCATGAAAATCCTGATCTGACTGATTTCTAGCACTTGGGTGAAAGAAATGTTACGCCATAACAATCATTGTCCCTTGTTGCCTTTCAGAGAATTCAAAATTTAAGCAGACTACATTCTTAAAAGAGGGCTAATTAAGTAGAGTTGTTCTGCACAGAGAACCAGTGTTTCTCAAATGCTTTCAAAACCGTAAAACTGAGTAGCCAACAAAAAAGTATGTTAACAATGGCCAAATCAAACAGTGATTCAGAATTTGAATTAAAGGTCATAAAAAGCCTGTATGCATTAATCATGGAGCTCTGGTATGAATATTAATAGCAGCTGAGAGCTGTTGAATCGATGTTTTAGCTTAATTTTAAGCATTAATTAAACATTTATTAAAACTTAAAGTACTTTATAGCTAAAAAGCTGTAATAAGGGCTAGGCTGGACGAAAGTGTGGGCTGTTAGTGCCTGTTGTTTTGAGTTAGATGTATCACTAGTAGGACTCAGATTGGTGTGAAAATATAATTTAGGAAACCATATCTGCAGTGTCTCAAAGAGCTGTATTTCTTGCAGTAAGGCCCTTGCCATACCAGACTTTAAGATACTTGTGAGAAAGTTAAATTTTCAAACTATTACTACTACAGTTACCTAAATGATTTCTGCGCTAAGGTTATATCTGGACATTTTCTTTCTGCCCTAACCTAGCTTTCAAGAAATTCTTTGCGGACATCTCTGGGGCATGAGATAAATGGTAGCTGCTCAGAATGGATGGCTTAATGGCTAATTTGGTTCTCACCTTTAAATCTGTGAAAAATCCACAAGAAATGCCAAAAAATGTGAGTCAAACATGTCATGCATGCATGTCAAACAAGTGTTGTTTACATTTATGAATCTGCTGAAAATACAATTTTAACTGCTTTTGCAGAAACTGAACATTTTTTTCTCTGCAGAAATATAAGCTTAAACTCTTCTTTACTTGGCACATTAGTGTTTCTACATAATTTCTTTCTACTTCTCCTGTTTGTTGTTATTACAAATAATTTTTCTTGATCTTGACACTATGGTTTAATGTTGACAGATCAGAAAGAGGGACAATAGCTAGTTAGATAAACTTGGGGAATTGATGGAAATGACCCATGAAGTTAACCAAAATGAACCCGTGGAAACAAAGCTGTGTTTTAAGTGACTGGTAGAAAATACTGCTAAGGGGGCTGGGAGTCCTGTAGCGCTTCTCAATGCATCTCTGAATTGCTAGACTATTACAGACATCCAGATATCTGTATTTGTAATACCTAACAAAATGGGGTTCCAATTTTGAATTGAGTCTCCGGTTATTTGCCTAATAAAAGCAATGGATATATTAATGTTAAGTGGGAAGGAATGGTACATGTCAGCAGGCAGGCAGCAAATTCCCTTTTCTAGTAATTGCATTTATCGAGGATAATGGTCAGATGAAATTACCTAATATTCTTTTTTTTTTTCCTGAATTCCCGTACCCTTCACTGACACATTTTAGGGTTCTTTCAAGTAGTGTTTGCTAATGAGCTGAGAATGCAAAGGGTGCAAGTGATTCTTAGTTGACCTTGTTGGCCTGAATTCACATTAGTCGGAGACATTGTAGAGGTCAGTCTTCTGTTTCATTTCAGGAACTGCTCAATAACAGTTTTAGTAATTCACTGCTGTGAAAAGATGATTTAGTGTTTCTGACAAAAACACCTTGTCCTTAAAATGCATTGGATGCCTCTTTTTGGACAGTATGTGATTCCAGGGCTCAAAAGCTTGCTTTAGGAAGCTAGGGATTTTTACATGAGAGATTACACACCCAAAAGACCTTATGCATCTTGAAAATCTCAGCTCAAACATCTGCCGGCATACGTGTATATAGCCAGGAGAAAATATGTGTTGTTTTGCCTAGCTTGCACATACGCCTGAACCACGGCCAGTGGAGAACTTGGATAGGAGATGTTTGCAGAATGAACTATGGACTGGATGATGGGAGCAGGAGTTACTGAGTAGCAAGACAGTCTTCCTTCATGGTTTGATGCTATATCAACAGCACATCATACTATTGTTCAGGAGAGATCTGACAGTTGGAGCTACCTTGGAAATCTGTAAAATCAAAATTCTACCTCTGGATTGCAAAAAGGTCTTTACAAATGTTGAAGACTTAGTACCAGTGTACTGGCTAAATTCTAGAAGGCATAAACTTTATTTGTACCATGCCTCCTTTGTGCAATATCCAATGGATACGATAAACTTGATCTGTTTTACTGTACCTGAGGAGCTGCTGTGCTTGACCTTTGTGGCAACTACATTTTGATGGTAGACAAAGTGCTAAATGTGTTCCGTTGGGGTCCTTCTGGATAAAAATGCCATGCAAATTTATTCTTTACATTAGATTTATTTATACCCTAGCTGACATAATAGTAGAGGAGTAGAAGATCCTCAGGAGATGTAAATTAGTGAATGGCCATTTCTGTCTGCCAAGAATCTGTCCAGGGTGTCTTCAATCATACTGTTCAAGTTGTCACCAGATAGGGGCATATCTCCATCTCCCAAGGTCTCTGTCAAGTACTCGGCTCTTCATTTAAACCGTTTTCTGAGTCCAGAAGAGGTTTTCTTTGCTGGCCTGAGAGACGGTTACCTTTAAAACTGCTTACTCTTCTCTGTCTGCCCTTGCATGTTGTTCCTATCCCCTGTGCTACTGCAGTGTGCTATTCTGTCAAGCACAGAGCATGTTCTGTTGTGTGGAGGCTGAGGCATCCTTGTGTTAGGAGACAGACAGCCTGGCAACATCCTACAGCAAAGCTGGTTGTCATCCTCACAAGACAGAAATAGGAGGAATCAGTATTGTCAAGGGAAGTGCTGGCTGTCTTGGAACTTCCCTGACTGTCTAGTGCAGATCTCCAATCCTGCAGGTGAGCCTGCAAAACATGCAGTCCCCTAAAATCCTTTAAAGAGTGTTTTATTGATAGGCTGCTTGTTTACACTATTTGAATGACTTGGTGCAAATAAAAACCTGCAAGAACTGAAAAGTCATGTAGGCTGCAAAACTGAGCATCTGAAACTTGTGAAGAGCTCTCCCTCTGCATAAAGAAGCAGAACTGGTTTGGAAAAATTTCAGTAAAAATATTAATATCTTCATGGACAGGAATAATCTGGATTATTCCAAATTTCTCATGAGAAAGGCTCTGTTTTTTATAGATATTCTTTTATCCAACAACAAAGAATTCTAAATTATATAATAGCAGAAATTAAGCTAAATTTAGAGAAAGAAACATCAAGTAAAAGTGATCTAAAGCAAAACAGGATATCTTTAAAGTTTAAAAGGAAAGCATTCCACTTTACCCAAACTGTTTTTTCTCCCTTTCCTCATTAGCTTTTTGCTCCATACAAACTTTCTGCAATTTCAACTTTTTTTGTCTGGTTTGGGCATGGGGGTGGGACGGGAGGGAGAATCTTCAAAATCCTGAAGATCTTTTCTGCCCAGAGCTAACAGCAAGAGAGAAGTCACTCTAGGTTACCGAGAGGAGGCGGATATGGTGTGCCCACTGCCAAAAGTACTCCAGAAAGTCTAGTCTACCTTTATATCAATACAAAAGGAATTAACTTCCCTCTTACCCCTGATGCTGGTTCATGGTCCGTATTTCTCATGACTGCTATTTTATTTGCATTTTAGCTAGATGAAGTACAATTACAATTAGTTCTTAAGGCTTCCTGTGGAAGTTCCTTCATTCTGAGGTCAGAAAAGCTTTGCTCTGCTGAAAAGTTTCTGAGGGAAGGGGAGCCAGCAAAGCAGGGAGCTTGTTAGCAAAGCTGGTCTATGCTTTGGATTGATTTTGTTTTCTCTAATGGCTTGATCATAACAGTTGCACTCTAATTTTTGTACAGGGTTGTGCACATTTCAGGCAATGTAAATATATACATTGGCATGCTTATTAGCTCTGCTGTTTAAGTTACGGATATTTGATAGTGTATAATAAAACCAAGTGGTCCCGTATACCATTTGTCATGCTGAGCTTGGACTCATCTCTTTGTACTCCCACTCCACCCTTTCCAACTTCATTATATTCCAAATGCTGCCTCTTGCTTGGAGCAAAATCAATCCTTGTTTTGCATTGGGTGGAAGAGGAGAAATGTGTGTGGGGATTTTTCTCAATGCACAGAGCTGTGTGCAGACTTAATACTTGCTTAAACGATAAGCGTGGGGCTTCCCTGGGGGGGGTGAGGGGGGGGAACATTGTAAGACAGCTGAGGTCATGGTCACAGCCTCAGCCTCCATGTATTCAACTGCAGAAAGAAGGGGAAATATGAGAGGGCCCTTTCCACTTACCAGGAGAGAATACTACTGTGAATGCTGCTTCCCTGAGCCACCATACGCTGCAGGCAAAATAGTAAGTCCCTGCAGCTCTGAGAAGTGATTTTTGTTTAATCATGCCCTCACTTCAAAACACTGTTTTACCACCAGTAGCTGAATCTGTGTTGCCCTTGCTGAGGGACTGGCTCGTGTCACTGGCTAAAGGCATCAGGCCTGTGTTGGAGTGGTGGTAGAGGATGTATTTTTCTAACTGAGGAATGAAGGTTACTAGATGAGGTTTAGGGGATGGTATTTATACCCACAGGACCTCAGAGGGGTTAAAAAATGTGGCTTTCTAATTCCACTGGGAGTTAGGTGCTGATTTACCTGTATAGCTTGCTAAGATGAGATGCCAGTGGTGAAGCAGAGATAGGAGAAGCCCCAGTATAAATGTCAGAGGGCTGCGTGGTCCCCAGACTGTGCCCTGTCTTGCAGGAGTGCATGTTCCACAGCTTATGCCAATCGGAAGGAAAAAAATGCCCCAGAGACCTTCTCCCTGCCATGGTACTCCCAGTGTGGGTAGGTTATTGGGGTGTTACATTGTTCTCAGGGGTGTCCTTGGCCCTCGCCCCCTTCTCTTCCCACAAAGACCAATGGCTCAGGCAAACCCTCAAGAGTTTTACTGTGAAGCTCTTGAAATTACCCAGCATTGCCAAAAGAAAGGATTTGCTGACAGTCAGAATCCTATTGGCAAACCTAGGTGGATTTATGATCTTGGGTAGAAACCAATTTGAACTATAATTTTACATGAATCTGATCCCTCTCCTGAGCCAGGCAAAACTTCATGATTCTGGCTGATTTTTCACACTCAGCTTTTGAACACTTCTGTTCATGTTTTAGCTGAAGATAAAACTCAGGGCCCATGATTCTGTGCAAACCAAAATATCAAGCCCATGTAAATAGATTCAACTCTGTTTCCTGCTTCTTGATGTCTCTAGCAGTAGGTTGAATTTCTTGATGTCTCCTGCTTGGTTGGCTTTTCCCCAAAGGATCACATCAGGGGTTACATATATGCTCCAGAATAGAAACTGAGTAACATGTTTAAAGCATGTGCCACTATCTCAGGTTATTATGACAATTGTTGTAATTATTAAAAGCATTGCAGTGTTACCTCCCCTACTCCTCTTAGCTCCTTCCACCGTTTACCCCCCACACAAAACCAATGCTATTTGGGGAACAGCAGGTTTGGATATTCTGGGTTCAGTTTTTGCTTCTGCTCCAGATGCTCAGAGTGAACATGGAAAATTACTTCAGGATTGCCTACATGCAGGCAGGCTTAAGAGTTAAATGGGTGCAGTCAAATCCTCTGCAGATTTTCTGCATGCTGCAGCCACTGTTTGTAAACAGGAATACACATAATAGGTTGAGAAATCAGCTCCAAAACAACAGGCATTGTTTGTGTGCTGAGTAACTCTAGTGATCAGTTAGGATCTGGAAAAAAACATGTTGTGCCCAGATGAATGTAAAACCAGAGCCTCCCCTGCCAAAAACTCCAACTGATACCTTTGGAACTAACGGAAAGTTTAGTTAACTTTTTTCCCCCATATTTGGTTTAACTTGTGAGAGTTTTTGTTGGTTTTGGGGGTTTTTTTTTTTTTTTTTTTTAAATTTCAGCAAACTAATGAGAAATGTTACAAAAATAATGAAATATCAGGTGAACACTGGCTAGTTGCACCTCTCGCTGTGTCATGACAGGAATGTGACAGGGTTGTGCTCACATGGTCAGAGCTAAGCCCCGTGAGCTGCACCAGTTGCATTTACATCGGGCAAAGATGGGCTTAGGCGTGATGTGCTGTGAAGGCGGTGTCAGACCCATCGGAGTAAGTGTTTTTCTACCATCCCATCAGGGTCTGTGCTGTGAAGGTATGAGAGTTAGGCAGAGTAGCGTTAGAGGATGTATAAAGGATATCCTCTTTATATCCAGCATATCCTCTTAGCAGGTGGTACTTGTGGTCTGACTTGCTAAGGTGTTGAGAACCAAAAATAAGCAGTGATGTCTATTGGTGTAAGGGGAGCCCTCTGGTACCTTGTAGCTATCTGGGCACTGATGGAAATTAGCGTTTGGTGCGCCTGGCTGGGTCTAGAAGATCTGCAGATCAGCTGTGGTGAAGATACAGATTCATACAAGCCACTTTAATCTCTTAACTCCCTGTAATACGAGGGAACAAAATTTCTTCCCTAACACCTGTGGGCATTATGGCTTTGTCCCTAACTTGCTCCCACATTGCTGAACGCAGCAGTCGTCTTCTGCCTGAGTTATACCTATGACAGCTCTTTCCGAAGCTGCATTGGTGACTTCAGAGCCACTCAAGGTCAGTGACCACGCAAGGACAGCAGCAGCATTGTTTGTGATCTGAGGAAAGCGCTTCAGTTGCTAAATGGATTTGAGTTGAGTTTGTTTTTTATCATCCTGAAATAACCGCTGCTCAAACAATTGTAATTCTTCTGATGTCTTTCTGGAAAACATTTGGCTTGTTTGGCAGTGCAGTGTTGTGTAAATAAGTATGTAGCAAGCATCAAAGTCAAGGAGGGGAGGGCGAGTTCTCAAATAATTATGTAAATAAATCCACATAGCACGCTCTGATATTGGCTACCACGTGCATTTATATTAATCAGTATGGACATTACTGACAAGTGAATCTATTCTGCTTTATTCTCCTGAAGGTTTCAAAATTAATGCTTCATTTTGCTCCTTGTTTTGCTGTAAGGGATGCAGGGGGATGCCAAGGCTGTCTTATCTTAGCTTCCCCTTCAGGTGTCTCTGGGAGGCTGAGACCAATCAAACTTTGCATAAATAAGAGTACTCGGCATGAGAGAGTTTACAAGCTTGATCCAGCACTTAAAAAACCACATTGGGAAAAAATAAATACACTCATTTGCTGGAATGGCATTTATTTGTCGATCTGATCTTGACCTCTTTGGGGAGGCTAAAGGACGTTCAGCGACTGTAAAGTGCAAAGACTTTTGTATATATCTGCAGATGAACTTTTTCGATGCTCCATTGACAACATCTGTAATTCAGCCAACTTGAGTGGCTCCCCATTTTTCTTTATCCAAAGAACTTTTTTGTTTGTCCAGAATTTGGCACCCATGCTTAATCACAGAATAAGTGAGAAAAAAGCAGTTGCTCTTATTGCTTCTGTGATATTTCCCCCTGAATCATTAAGCCATTAAAGTATATTGTAAGAAGATGGGAAATCTTCCAGTTTTGTGGTGGTAACACAGGCTACCTAAACTGTAAAGTTGGATCCTCATTCAGGGTTCCACCAAACCTGGGGCTGATAACTGGCTACCCCTGTCCCTAAGGAAAAAGAGGACATGAGTAATGTGACAGGAGGTAAAGATGATCAGGAGTAAGGTATGAGGGTGCTCTTTTGGGAAGCAGGGAAATAATGAAAGTAGCAGTTGGAAGTGATATTTTCCATTTGTGGAGTTTGAGTTATGGGGCAATCAGCCCACTTGTTAAAGTCATAAGGGGAGGAGCGAGGAATAGGAGGTGGAGGAAGAAGGGATTGTTACCATCTTCTAATTCAGAGGCCCAGAAAATAGGAACTAAACTCATGACTAGGGCACAAAATCATGGTAAATGAGAAAGAGCTGAGATAAGTATCTTACTGCTTTTTAATTCTTAAAGAGGTGACGTGTTGCTTTCTTGGAGAGGCAGGTTTCTTCAGCACCAGAAGGGGCGAATGCCTGGGTGACTGCGGATTAGAGTATCAGCGGGGCAGAGGGGGCCACTTTGGGACCACAGAAGTCTCTAACTTGTTAGCCAGAATTTACCCAGCTTTTCTTTTTTTCTTTGCAGCCTTATGGCAGGTTCCAGGTAACGTGTGATTGCTGATTACATTATAGCTAGTGAGATTATTTGTATTAGAGTAGGGCAAGTGTAATAAGCCTTCAAACTAGAACAGTAGTGTGGATCCTCATGTTTCAGTTTTTGATTGATGCAGAATAGTTCAAGAAAGACCATGCACTATTTTCAATTCTTGGTGTGAGAATATCATACTGATTCATTTTATTCATGCTCTTGGCTTTTTTTCTTGCTCTGCATGGGGATCTATGCTTCCATTGTATTCTGAAGGTGAGCAAATATGCACTGCATGCATTGTTAAAATTCACTGCACCTCCAGTTGTTAAGATGCTCAGCGAGAGTAGCATTGGTGAATTGATTAATTAGATCAATTATTTAAGATTTTTTCCCCTCTGTGCTTGCACAGTTTGCTTCAAATACCAGTGTTCAAAATAGCACTGCTTGAGTTAGAGGTGTGAATGATTACTTCTCTGGCTAGGTATCTCCTCTGGCCAAAACAGTACACGTTGTCAGTTTGAAACTATCTGTTCAATGTGTACTGCCTAACAAATGGCTTTGGCAAATACTGTATTTGTACAGTACAATATATTGGTAAGCCTAAAGTACTCGGGCATTCACCGAATCTGCTCTTACTGCTGCTTACCACTATTTTTCTACTCCTCCTACTTGCTGCATTTTATTAAGCATGTATGGTATGTAAATAGATATGTTTATTGGTAGATTGATTACAAAGACTGTAAAGGCAAAATAGGTGTGTTTTATATGGTGAAAAATCACAGCAAAACTAAAAAAATAGCTTTCACGAAAGCAAGGTAACTGGAATAGACTTTAACAATTGGGAGAAAAGATCTCCTGAGAGGGTGAGCTAAGGGAAAAGTGAGTTAAGGAAAGCTGGCAGACCCTGAGGGAGTCTTAAGGCCACAAGTCAAGCTATCCCATTCAGAAAGTATAGTAGGGGACTAAATTGGTTTAATCATGAGCTCATCGTTGACCTCAAATGCAAGAAAGAAACATGCAATAAGAGGAAACTAGGTCAGGCTCCCAGAATGAGAACAGAAGTGTAGCAGGAGCATAGACAAAATCAGAAAGGCCAAAGAACTAAATAAAGATACGTTTAAGAGCCATTGGCAGAAACTATCTATCATTTTGTATCACTGTTACAAGAGGCTGTTCTGCTATACAATAGGGAAAGAAAGCTATCAGCATATCAGCACTGAAGATAATTGTTTAATGTC
Organism: Haliaeetus leucocephalus; assembly: GCF_000737465.1. Lineage (NCBI taxonomy): Eukaryota > Metazoa > Chordata > Aves > Accipitriformes > Accipitridae > Haliaeetus > Haliaeetus leucocephalus. Next base: position 8,496,838 of record NW_010972742.1, on the reverse strand, counting down.
TTTTCTTCATATGAAGTTCAACACTAATTAGATGATTTCTGTAATTAGGACTAGTTATAAAGCAGTAAGGTCCCAACCTAGATATGTGAAAATGGGTTAGGGCCAACCTGGATAATTTAGGCGTTTTCAAATAGGTTGGACTTATGAATTTAATTTTAGAATACTTAAAAAAAAATATTTCAGTGCTGCAAGTGGGGTTAACTTGCAAAGGAGAGGATCAGAAGCCTGTGAAAAGACTAGCACAGAGAATATTCTTAAAAAAGAAGGAAGAGGAGGAGTTGGGGAACTAGAGATCCACCAACTTAACATTGGTTTCTGGAAAAGTACACGAACAAATAATCCAACAACTTTTTTTTAAACACCTACAAGGTAACAGGGATAAAAATAACATGCCAAAAATCTCATCAAAGCCATCTAGCTTGTGTGGCATGGCAATAGGTCTTGTGGACAGAGAAGCAGCAGCAGATTTATGTATTCAGATTTCAGTTATGTCTTTGGCAGCGTCTCAGTGACATCATAAGTAAGTTACAGAAACATTGTCTTAGTCCATCTAAGATCTTAATTACTTTCAGGAGGGCTATTGTCTCTTTATTGATTAGAGTGGGGATCTAGAAGGCTTACCCTAGGCTTTACCTCCTGGACTTTCTACTTAAAGGCTTCAGTAAGTGTATAAAGTAAGGCAGGATAAATCTTGGCCAGTATTCAGTGCTGTCACTTAAAAGAAGTCTATGGACTCCATGGAGTTTCTAGCAGAACCATGAATGGAGATTTCTTCATACTCAATCCCATATGTGATGTGCTGAACACTCCTCAAGGAGAGAGCAACCCCCTCTCTAGGTGATTTGTGTTTGCCTTGCTGAGAGTGGATGAAGAAAGGCACCTTGGTAGAGTGTGTGTGTGTGTATATATATATATATGGGGGGGGGGTGTGTTAATATAAATAGCCTGTACCAGCTTCTTCCCAGGTACAAACAGATCCACAGCATGCAAGGAGTAGGGAATGAAACCACTGTTGGGTTAGGGATCTGGGGTGACATCGAGGCAGGAGCTCCTCCATCTAGCTTCTGCAAATGCCCTGACTTGCACTGTTGCTGAATTTAGCCTTGTTCTATGTCTCATGCCCCAGGAACCCAGAGTGATAGCCTGGTTATCCAGTCTTAAAATCAGACCTAATTGCAAACCAGGCCCAGTGGCCAAAGGACAAGAGTATTATAAATGCCAAATATTTGTGAGAAGCCAGCTTGTCCCAGGGAGGGACAGCTGCTCCTAATTTGCCTGAGAGAATCGTATTTTAAAGCTTAAAAATACAATAATTTTTGTGCATAGCAGGGCAGCTACTCCCTACCCAGAAGGGTTTAGTATTTGTGTGCCTTGGCCTGCCAGCTGTGAGATGGGAAGAATACTTGTCTGCTCAAAGGGCGACTTTGAGACATGCTAAATTATTTCAAAATATATCTTTGAGGCCTTCAGAAGAAAACTGCTGAATTGTACTAAGTTTTTAGATACTGGACCCTGCGACAGGTTACCAGTGTCCAGCTTGAATTAAGCCATGTCTTCCAGTCCAGAGGCACCTCAGTGCATCTCCCAGCATAACACAAGAAGGTAAAGATTGTGAATGTTTCACTCAGTCTTGGATTGAAGGAGCTACTGGAGAAGGAAGGCACATGTTCCTAAAGAATGAGCCTGTCTTGAGAGGCAGGGGAGGAAGGAAGAGTCTGACTGGGCTGTTGGCACAGCCTGCACCCAGGAGGGTTGGGAAGGACTGGAGCTGGGGCTTTTTGGAACACACAGCTAAAAGCTATGGCTGTAATTGCTTCTTTTGCAGATGAGATATCTTCTCTCAGCACCAGTCTTTGTCAGGCAGGTGGTTCTACCTGGGACAAATCTTGTTTTGCCTGGGGAAGTCATTGTGACTGCCGTTCTTGAAAGGGGTTGTAAATCCTTGGTGGGAAGTAGCCCCACTGTTGCAAGAAGTGCCTAATGGGCAAGTTGGAAAGCTATATCTGCCCATGCCCAAGGTGTTCAGTCAACCGTTGCATGCTTTCAGCAAACGTCAGTGCTATGGGTTGGGAACATAGATTATGCCTTGGCTGCACAGTCTGGCTGTGTGCTTCAGCTACTGCTTCTCTGAGGGTCTTGTGCGAAAGGATTACAGGAAATGAGACAAGGGATCTGAAGAAAATCTGCATCCCTCTTCCAAGGAGACTGTCTACCCACCTGCCCCCTGACAGTACGTAGGGAGAAGATGCAATGAAATTAACCATCACTAGACCTATATAATCTTCTTGTCCATATGCCACTATGAATTTGGATCGCTGAAGTCCATACAGATCAAACACTAGCTTCAAGAAAATGCAGGTGTCCACAGATGACTCTTGTCCTCCTGCATCAAGCATTTCTCCTACATATGTGGCACTTCCATCTCTGGTCAAAGTGACCTAGAATTTTGTTTTAAAGGTTGATGTCTTTTAAATGTTCTCATTGTTTATAGCCACAAGGTGGCATTGCAGATTAAAGGGAAAACATCTCTTGTTGTTCAGTAAGATATGAGGGAGGTGGGAGACTTGAAAAAAATTGTACAGCCACCCTGAAATTCTTTCTGTGCCTTGAAGATCCAAGGAAGACCTTTCCTTTCAACTCGCAGGCCTCCAGTTTTGATAGGAGTGAGCATGATGTTTGCTATATTATGATCATGAAGAGTTTCAACTGATTCAGCATCTGCAAGTATGTTTGAGCTGTTCAGAGCTGCTACATTGCTCTCCTCCTGCCTTTGGGACGTGATGTAGTTTTTAGAGCTGTGGGAAAGGTGATGGTGTCACCTCACAGGCTCTTTGTTTCAGTTTGTGTATTCAGATCCTGGAGAAAACTTGTTTCTTTCTTCCCCCTTCTACTCTGCTCCCCCTCTGCCCCCAGTCACACTTCCCTTGGTTTCTGTGCAGTCTCAAATTTGGATAAAATTTGGGCTCTTTGAAAGGATGGGAAGCTGTAGCAAGTGAAGCTAAACCCTCAAACAAAGGTTTGAAGCTAACAAAAGTCTTAAGGGCTATTTACTTGTTTACTTATAAAGAGAAAGGTGAACGGAGCATGCTGTAGCTGGACCTTCCTGGTACTTTCCAGGTTTTACCATGATCCCGGGCTCAGCCTTTTATATTAAGGGTAAGAAGACTTGCATCAGGATGTTCAAAGGTGTTTGCTTTCTCTGTTGAGTCCAGGTGAAATAACAAGGCATTTAGCAGATCTGAGTGAATCCTTCGGAAGCCTATTTTGCACCAAAAAATGATACCAAATTTCTTACTCTGGAAATAGTGACCACTTAAGATCAGAATGTACTTCACCATTTTATTTCCTTGACTTTTTTATTATCACTCCCTGTCCCAGGGAGCGTGTCATTCTTGTGCATGAGCACAAGCTGTAATACAATGAAGGGGCCAGATTTTTTGCTGCCCACTATGTTGCTGTAATATAACTGCTTTATTCCTGATGGCTCCTTTCTAGTCCTAACTATTCTTATCGGTGCTTGTTGCCTTTGTATATACTTTCCATGTAAACCAGGAAAAGTAGCTCTGCTGAAAGATGGCTCTTGCCAGCAGTGGAAACAAGTGCTAAATGGAGTGGGGGAGCACCAGGGCAGCAAAGGAAAATCTTATCTGTTTTGGAAAGAAAGTGAAAATAGTTTTATTTTTACCTCTGCTTTGGAGAAGGAATGAAAGACAGATTAAATAAAAAAAAGCTAGCTTTTGCTCAAAAACCACTAAAAGTGTTTGTTATGAATTTTGCAGATAAATGGAAGATAATTGACAGTGTGTTTCCCCAGGCAAGAGAAATACCCTTGTCCTAACTCTTTTCTGAGAAGGAGGAAAGCAGTGAAAATTTTTCATCAACATTAACATGCACATGACAGCAGAGAAAAACATCATGCGGTTTTTGCTTGGACAATTTTCACCTGCTTGAGAAAGCCAGGGCATATAAATCCTTTTAGTAGACCCACAGATACAGATGTATTTATATACATGCACATATGTATATGTATAGGAGATTCTTGATATATTGGATATGTCTGATTCCTTTTGTGACCAGCTTTTTTCAGAACCATTTCTGAAAAATATTCCTAGTATCTTCAGCGATGTTTGCTTTGCCAATCGTCCATAAATTTATCCTAATTTTCCCTGCGTGTCTGCCTTGAGGTTACTGCACTGCGTGGGGAGGCTCTTGCGCAGACCAGCTGTCCCCAGGCTGTGAAACTGTTTTCCTCCATGGTCCAAAAGACTATGGTGAGCCGGCCACAGAAGTGTGCAAAAATGTCAGTCCAGGTAGCGTGGGAAATGCTGATCTTGCTGCAGTTCCTTGCTCTGTTACAGACCTCATGGCTAACTTTGCCCAAAATACTCATCTGCCTCTTTTCTCAACAGGGGCAATGCTGCTCAGCAGTTCGGACTGGACAATTTATATTCCTGCTTGAGCAGACACTGTCTTTTGCTATGTGTAAAGCATGGTCAGACTTGGACTGGGAGGCCTGATGGAATATAAACATCAAGTATTTATTAAATATTGTGAATATTCTGCCTCTGACATGTAAATAAGCAGTTGGCATTTTGATTTATGGGATGATTGACCGTGGTAGAAATACGTAAGGCTAATGAGAACATCCAATTATGTTAGGATAATTTAAAAAGGGGTATATGCATTCTTCTGGGTGCTATGTACTTCTGGGTGTAAGCCAACTATTAAATGATAGGGGTTAGGATGAGGCTAGTAAGAAACCTCCTCTTACCAAGGTTATTTCATAACTGCCTACTGCAGAGTTTCATATTTACCACTGGAGCAGCTGGTGCTGGCTCAACTCATCTGTCAGGCAGGGTGCCGAAAGAGATGTATTAGTGGACTGACCCGAATAGTGAATCCGATGTTCTTGGCATTTTTTTAGTCTCCCGACCTGAAGGGAGAAGTGAACCTTTTGAAAAAGAAAAGTTATACATAAAAAAATTCTGTGCAGTGCACATTTCCAGATGAATGTTCAGGCCAGTGTTTCTTAATGCTGAAATCAAAGCTTCGGGGATTCATGGGCATTTCCAAGGCTGCTGTGATACCACAACCCCTGCGTATAACCTCATGCTTAACACAGGGTTTTTATTCACCTTGAAATTCTCTTTTGCTCTTCAATCAGCTCTGCTCTGGAAGGAGAGTGGGGGAAGGAGTAATATGATTTAGCAGGATCTCTGGAGACGAGCAGATGCAAGTCCAGCTCTCTTGGAATAGAGACCTTTATTACAGTGATGGCTGTTGTTTGTTTTCCAGAGGAGGTGGTCAAAGAAAATTTGGGACACTATGAAGGTTTTCTGGGGAAAAGATGCTATTTAAACTACCATCTGTGTGTAACTGTTAAGTAGCATGCATCAAGGTACAAAACCAAAATTTGCTGCATCCTGGAAAACACTACGTGAACACGTTTGGTAGACGTAGTCTAGTAAAGATGGGATCTCTTGTGCATATTACTGCTGACGGATAAGCCCCTTGGGGTAGTCTCAGCCTTGCTGAATTCTCATTGAATGCCCTATTAATGGGAAAGTTGTACTTCTGCTAGAGGGGCTTGCTGAATGACACATGATCTAGCTTGGTGACACAGAGGTTCAGACATGTATTCTGCTACAGAATGAAATTGCAAACTAGGTTTCTTTTTTCGTTCTTTTTCTTCCTCCTATTTCCAAAAAGGAACTTTGCTATTTTTTCCCACTCCCCAACAAACCGTATGGTGGTTGTCAGGGCATTCACATAGCATGGCAAGTACTTGAATTCAGGTGCTTTCTGTAAAGCAGACAGGTCTTAAACCTGCATAAATTTGAGTATCGTAATCACTCAGCTACTGCTGCTTAATTTGAGTTAGGGGGCAGGAAGAAACATCTCTCTGCTTTTGCTGAAACAAGTGCACCTCTGAAATACATTTGTTTTTGACAAATCAGTATTTTCTTTAAAATATTTCTAGTGTGTGTTGCTGAGTTCAAATGTTAAGGCCTTCATCTGGTGGAATAGCATTGAGTTTGAAAGATTTAATTTCGTCTTCAAATCTGTAACCTGCTGACACACTACAAAGATCTGAGATGGCTGCCAACACCTAAGCACATTTTCAAAGCAGAAGCAGCGGCTTTAGTCATAGCTAAGTTGCATGAATCAGACCATTCTTCCTTGGACAGTCCTTCTGAAGAGGAAATTTGTTTACATTTCTCTCCATTGTGCATCTGTACTTCATGCTTTCATATGGGAACAATTTTTTGTGTGTGCATCAGGGGAGGGGTAAGGAAACAGCGACACACTGACCTCAAAAGCTCTCAGGGAAGTTTCTAGAGCCTTGGGCTGCCTGTATGGAGGGGTGTATGTGCTTACTCCAGTCTGTCCTTGTTCCTCTGGTTATCCTGTGTACACCTCCCACTGACCCACCCTCCCTGCCAGGGGGTGTGAAAACAGAGATGAGCCTTACTTGCACAGCAAAAAGCCCACAGGTATTCTGAAGGTGAGTGCTGAGGGGAAGCGAGTCTATAGGAAGAAGTTTATACTATTGCTATTTTTGTTCTACCTGCTGTGTAGATGCAGAGGAATATACTCTCATCAACTGTCAAGTTAGCAATTTCTCTTCTCAGTAGGTTCACTTCAAGGTTAAAGGCAGAGCAAATACTGCCCTTGATTTCCTTAGCATGAAACCAAAAGACTCAAAGGCTCTGCTGATGCCCACTTGAGAAACAAGTTTCATTTCCGTGGCTTGAAATGACACCAAGAGATGCGGGCATCTGCCCAAGGGACGCTGAGCTCCTGTTGGCATTTGAGAGATGTCTCTGCTCAGGCACTCTCTTCTCCCTGTTAGACACCCATGTTAGCTGCTGTTTCTGAGTTCACGCTCAATCACTTTGGAGAGCAGAACACATTGTTCTTAACACTCATCTCTCATCCTTTCTGTGCAAGATTCAGTTGGCAAAAAAGGCCTTATTCCCATTTGTTCTTGTGGAAATTAGGGCAGAACCAGACCAGAGTAGATACATATGTGCGTGCGCGTATCTGGCTCTGAGAACAACCGGGAATGGGGTTGAGAGGAGCACGTGTAAGCAGCCCTCTTTGGGTAGCAGCAGGTTCAGTTCAGGAACCTGAGATTAAGGGGTAGGGGTAAGAGTTACTCTGAGGATAATATTTATGTTTTATGGGAAAGCCTTAGGGGGAAAAATTTTCATCTATTTTGGACCAAAAAAGTACAAATCTGGAATTTTCCATGGAAAAGAATTATTCCTTTTTTAAATCTTTCTCCACCCCACCAATGCATTTAAATTTTGGCATGAAATGGGAACAAGTTTGAAGGCTCCTGGCTGGTCCTTAAAAAGCTACCCAGGAGCTGACAGCACAGAAATCTTGGGGCGATAATTGAGCTGAAGACTAAAAGCAATTACTCCTGAGCTCAGAAATGGTGATCTGTACTTAGGTGTAGGCCTGGCTGTGGAGAAGCATGAAATCTGTTCTTTGATTTTTATTTTTCTTTTTTCAAACCTTGGTTTTGACTGTATCATTTAAGAATTACAAGTAGGAAACACAATAACTGTTCTTATGTACTTAACTGAATAATTGTATTAGTTTAATATCACTAATTTGTTTTGTATTTTATACTCTACTCCTTTAGAGTGCCTTTCTGTGGAGACTTTGGGCTCCCTTCCTCTTTCCTTCTCTCACTCTTTTCATTGCTGTATTGTTCATGGCTCATCAGGGATAGGCAGAACCATGGTGTTCTTTGTAGTCTCACAGCCCAGAAGGAGAATTTTTTGTGAGGTAGTCACTACCGCAAACCTTGAAACCTCCAAATAACCCTATTTGTAATCCAGTTATGTCGTGTTCTCATAACTTCCCAGGCCACAAGACACCCAGATATATCCCTGAGTTGATGGCTGCCCAGTAAACGGCTGTTGTTAGATAACTTGAGTTTACCCTTGCAGCTTTGCCCATAGGAATATAGAATTGTTCATACAGATGACTAGCTCCTGTGGTTGAGCCTGGCTCTTTCTGGAATGGCCAGTGCATTAGAAGATAGTTTTCTCTTCTCTCTCTCCCCTCCCACTGACTTTCCCCAACATGTCCTTGACTAAATATGTAGTGCTGCACACGAAAGGAAGGAATTTAGAAGTGTGTGAAGTACTTGCAATTAAATGTCATGCAAGCCACATGTGGTTTTGTTGCTCCAAATTCAGCTCAAATAAATGGAAAGGATTACAAAATGAGGGAACAACTTGGGTCAACCTGGAGCATTAAACAAAATATGTTTTCCTTCAGTAGCACCTAGGAGTATGTGATGCATTTTACCAAATGAAGACGACTATGTGGAATCCAAGTCAGGGGCTCAGGCGAGGTATAATTGTCACAGGACTAAGAAAGTTGGGCAGTGTTGCTTCATGAGCCTTACTAGTTCTGGTGCTTGAAATAGTTGCTGCTTGCTTTGTTTGGCTTGCACCGCTGCAGAGAAGGGAATGTTTTCCATGCCCGCTGTGACAGGACAAGAAGGAATGAAGGTAGGAGTCGGAAGTGAGGTGATGGCTTAGGCTCACTAATGGGAAATTAGGCAAAGGAGAGACGGGAACTGTTCATGTTGAGCCTTCAGTGAGCCAAAGCTTAGGGGCTCTTGGGTCTTTAAGACTATTTAAAATTATTTTCCCTTGCTGGACTGTGCAGCGAATGAGGTATCCCCATATGTGAGATTTTATTACCCACCGTTCCTAGGGAGATGACTATAGTTTCTCACTGAACTTGCTCAAATCTCTGACATTCCTGTGATCAGGAGATCAATTTAATCTCCTGATTAGGAAATTTTCCACTGGTTTTAACTAAGAATTGCCATGTGCTAGGAGAACTGCTCCACTCCTTTTGTGAGCCAAAAGACTACAGCAAACCTGACACAGCCCTATTGTCCTCTGCATACCGAGCTCTGAAAGGTTTGGTGACATTAGTTGATGGAGGAAGGACATGTGCCTTTCCCTGAAAAGTTAAGGAGAATTATTTGCTCGCCGTATCAGCAATGCCATTGCCTTTCGCAGTCAACTACTGCCAGCTGTGGAAGTCATGTTCCCTCCTGCCAGCTGTTCATTGTGCTTTTGCAGTAGGAAGAAGGGGGATGGAAGCAGGGGGGATCTTAATTGAAAAAATAGGCCTAGGGCTTCAGGGACATAACAAAGTCAGTGGGAGTGTGTGAACAGCAATTTATTTTGTCAGTTCAAGTTACAGTCACTCTGACATGTGAAAATTGCAGATGCCAGTTTCTCAATGTGTCACTGTGACACACAGCATCCCAAATAAATAAATAATGAAACTCTGGACTTGGTTCGCAGAGCTTTGGAAAGCCCAAAGAAATGGGGGATCAAAATCGGCAGATACACTGAGACAGTTTTCTTTGACATAAGGGGTATGATCTTAGCTCAGCCTTTCACAAGATGATCTTCATACCTTTCATTGATTGCTTCAACAGTGTTCCTATCATCATTGTAATCTTCATGTAGTTTATGGCCTTCGTAGCTTCTTTGGGCTTTGGAAGTGGAGCTGTTTTCATGAAGAATGAAGCAGACCTTTTCCCTTGAAACTGTAAAGGATTGGAAGGAGTGTTGCTGAAGTGTTGACCTGAGACTGAGTAGACCTCCAAAGCAACTTGTTAAGGCTAGGATCCAATTAGGAAATTACCTGTTACACTGACTACTTAGGAGCCTTTTAAGTGTTCCGTTTCCATATTCTGTTCTTCACCCATAAAATGGGAGTAATGGTGATATTTACATCTCCTGTCTTTTCTGAATTAGTTTAGATCTTTTAGTAAGGAGCTCTCCTTTCCATGTATTTCTATAGCATTTATATGATTTGGTTCAGCCTTTATTATGGTATCTAGATATTCTAGCAATGATAGCACTTGTTTTGTGCAAATCAAGTAGTTCAAGTAGTAGTCTCACCAGTGAATGTTTGTTTATTGGGCTTACAGAAGTAGACAAATAGCCATTAATGATCAGGTGACCAGGTTGGAAAAATGAGGAGTTTATTAAAAGTTCAATCAGAAACTATTCTGCAGAGACCCTTGGCAGGAGCTTGAGTTGTAGCAAAGACATTCATTGCCCTTAGAAGAGGAGTCCTTAATAACATGGCAAAGCTATGAAAGGTTTTCTTTCCCATTTCCCTAGTTAATCTGGGTCAACAGAGTGGTCAGACAGAATGTGTGACTTCTGAGGAAATTTTGAATAACTAGAATCATTTTATGTAAGAGGAAAAGAGTGAGAGAGGATATAAATCTTCAAATGTATAAAAGGCCTGTGCATGCAAGGAGAAACATGTTATCTTTGGAGAAGAAGAATAGGATGAGAAGCTCTAAATTTAAATTGCAAGGAGGTCTGTGTCCAGAAGCTGAAGAAAGTATTAACAAGGCCAGTGAGGATGAGAGCTTGTGCTGTTTTCTGTAGCATGTAGTCCTAGCAAGCTGGGGATGGAAGGGAATTCAAGATACTATCTAGCCAACCCTTGCTCTAAACCAACATCTAAAAGGTAAGTGCTAATATTTTTGCACAATATTTCAGGAAGCTGAAAGTCAATGCAGACAGGAAGGTTTATCTGGTTTCATGACTTTGGAAGAACTGTTAAGCTGATACTTCTCACCAGGAGGTAGATTGTGCCCAGGAGTGTTTCACTAGTGTAAGAGGATCTCCCTGTTCGTAGAACAACAGTACTTCACCTTTGGCAGCACCGCTGTCTCTTTACATGTAAACTTAAAAATAGGGGATGGATTCTCAGGAACTCAAAGCCAAACTGTCCTTCTTGTGCAGCGAGGGCCAAAAGTAATTTTGGTCACACAAGGCTGAAGACAGAGATGTGAAATGAGCTGGAGAGGGATCAGCTCCTGATGACAGATTAGTGAGCTCAGTCTGTACGATTCCCAGGATATGGCTGATTCTGAACTTCTTCTTTTCCATGGAAAAGCATCTGTTGACTTTCCATCAGTGCTCCAAGGGGAAGTGCTGCACTGCCTGTCTCACACTTTTGAGAGGACCTTATCTGCTTCCTTGGGAACTATGGAAAGAAACTGTATGAATTAGGCTGCAAATAAATCTTGGGACTTTTACTGGATGTTCTTCATTCACGACTGCCCTGGTCACACTCTTCTGAGTACATCCCTAGATGGACAGACTTTGAGAGAGCTGATGCAGTTGCTCGATAGACCACTTAACATGATATTAGCTCTGTGCTTGTCTATACTCTTAAAACATGCGTCATTGTACACTGTAATTATAAGGAGAGCTAACTGGCAAGGAAGGATGATTGCATCATTAAGACACTGGAACAGGAATAACTAATTCTGCTGTTAACTCCTCATGTAACCCTGGCTATGACACTGAAGATCAGTTTTCTTAACTGAAAGGAAAAAATTTCTTACCTTATTCATCTTATTTTCATGTGTTGTGTAACGTCGCTATGTCTACATAATATTTTGAAGGGACAGAAACACGAGAAATTTGTGTCTACGGCATGAGCAATGAGGATCAAATTCAAACTGGAATATGAACCGAAACTATAAGTGTCCTACAATAAGAACATTAATGTCAATAATATTCGTAATAAAAAATGTACAAAGCGTTTGGAAGATTAATCATAACAGAGATAGCTAAAATAAAAGTCTGTAGTGTATAACAGAACCTGGTTAATTCTTTGTGTCAATTTGCAATCCTGACATCTCTCACCAAGTATTCTGGCAAGCTCATAGCACTTTCAAGAAAAGATTTAACAGCCAAGTTACAGCACTGACATCTCATGTTGCTTTTAGTTTATTATTGCAAAATGCACTACTGAACACTTACTCGTGCATCATGAAATAAAATGCTGTGGAATTACAAATGAATTTTGCTTGTAAGATGAATGAGTCTGTAATTTAGAATCTTTGATATCAGTATCATTGATGCTTTCATGGTAAAGATGAATATAGTTGCAAGGGTTTTTTTTAATTTGGAAGTTTTGGCACAATTTTGAAAAGGTAAATTTTGGTGAGATCCTTTGTAATTTTTTTTTCCCAAAGAGTTCAGCCAGCTATGAAATAAGAATGGTTTTATTTGTTTTTCTTTTTCCCCCGGTTGCCTTTTTTCCCCCTCTTCTAGATCAAACTTTTTTTTTAATGAAATCAACCTTTTTCTACCTCTGCTCCTACCTCCCACACCCCTGCTCTCATGCACAAAATTGCACAGTCCCCTGGGGCTCTGTTATCCATTGATGCTGTTGGCAAGAAGCTCCTCTGTCCATAGAAGCTGTCTTCTTTTGCTGTGTTCATTCTGCCTCCATTTTTTTGTGCGTGTCACGTTATAAAACCCATGCAAAACGATCACAGCTGAAGAGCAAAGTCATCACTTTCAAATTCACTGTGCAAAGCAATAGGGTTTTTTTCTTAAATATTTTAGACAATGCTTTTATCAAAATGGGTCATTCTTCTGTGTAGTCAGTGTGCCGCTCCTGGCAATGACCACTTCTAGGTGCAAGAACTGCTGCAGTGGGCAGTAATGGATTAAATATGTCCACTGTGAAAGATTCTTCCTTAATTGCATTAGTTTGAGGTTTATTTTATGCCCTGATAGGTGGTGTTGAGCCAAAGAGACCACAATACACCTTCCTTTCCAAGGTCCGAGCGCCGAAAAGTATCTCTTTACAAGAAGGGTGCTTAAGTGCTTTTCTGAATCAAAGCCTGAGTTAGTGCTTTAATGTACTGTTCATGCTTGGAAATGGCTTATATTCCTCTGAGCAAATTTCCTTTAAAGAAGCTAAGCCTACTACAGTGTCTGAAGAATTCAATGTCACACTGAAAACTTATCCCCCAGTTCTGTGTCCAAAGAGATCCTGCTTAATGGATGCTACCTATTACTTACTGCCATACAGCATTCCTCTTTCAAGCACTGAAACAGTCTGTTCTCTCTCCAGGCAATGTGTCAAATTTTTGTCTGGTCGCCTATGGTGTTTTCCATTTATATTCAAGGTTCTAGAGAAGGTCACTTCAGTGCAGCATGAATAGCACCTCCATACCCATGATCTCATACATATATTTGAGGCTGGCTCTAAGGCAAGAGTATGGTAGGACTCAGACTGCCCACTGGAAAGTTTAGGCAGCATCTCATGTAGGAGAGTGATTTAGGGATATGTTCTCTTCACCACTGCTGCTTTCAGCACAGTGGACCACATTGTCCTTTCAGAAAGTCTGAAGCAGGTGCCTGACCTGCCTGGAAATGCTTTATTGTGGTTCATTTCAAGCCTTACTGCAGACTGCCAGTTCCTTGTCTGACTATTGCAGTCCTCGAGGAAGATTCATCCCTTAGCCTTGCTGGGTATTTTAAGGCAGTGCTTCTAACTATCTGTGTGAGCCCATATGCTTCAATTAGCTTTTGTCTGGCCTGAGCTGTTTTTGTTATCACCCTCTTTTTGCTGATAAAGCAGGAACAATTTTAAAGGCGATCCCCCCCCCCCCCCCCCCGGCCGGCCCCCACCGCGGGGGGGGGGAAAGTAAT